>NC_081182.1:106221060-106465697 GCF_029867415.1 Vicia villosa
GACCACCTACTATCTTTTTTTGAAAATTTCTCATTGCACCGTTGTATTGTGGGAGTACACCTATGAAAATCCCAAAATACCCTTTAGAGAATCGGAGATGTATCTCCGAATGCACCAAATACCATTTTCTACCTAAATTTAGTTCGGAGATACATTTCTGAATAAACCAAAAGGTAAATTCGCAGATACATTTCCGAAGTCACCATTCTTAAGTAAATCAGACATCCACCACATTTCTTAAGAAGATAGTTCGCAGATGTATCTACGAATTAGGTGTTCGGAGATAAATCTCCGAATTCTTGCTTGCATGTTTCATTTGCAGAGACTAGAGCTGTCAATATGGGCTATCCGGCCCTAAACGGGCCGGCCCTAGCGGGCCCTGGACTTTTGAGGGCTGGGCCAAAAAGGCCTTGGATAATATGAGCTCGAGATTTACTACCCGAGCCCGACCCTAGATGGGCTTCGGGCTACCCGACCCTAAATGGGAATTTTTATTAAAAAAAATTAAAATAAAAACTCAATAATATTTATTATAAATAAATTAAAAACTATGTTATTTTAAGCATAATACATTTTTAAGTATTATATTATCTCTTATAAATACTATAATGTGTTTCTAAATACAATATATGTCTAAATTGTATAAAATAATACTTGAATATTTATTATAAGAGAAAAACTAATATAATACGATGAAAAAATTGTTGATTATATCAATGTATTATATTTAAAAGAGAAAGATTGAATAAAATAGAGATAAAATTTAGTGAAGTGAGAAAAAATCAATATGCTATTTTAGAGTAAGATAATATAAAGATTAATATATTTTTTTAAAATTTATAATTATGCGGGCCTGATGGGCTACCCACGGCCCATATGGGCTAGTCCTAATGGGTAGCGGGCTTTTCAGGGCTGGGCTAAAAAGGCCCTGAAAAATATAGGCTCTAATTTTAAGGCCCAAGCCCTATGATTTTTCGGGCCTGGCGGGCCGGCCCATATGGGCTAGCCCATTTTGACAGCTCTAGCAGAGACAGTGTAACCGGATTGTAGTTTTTTCGACCCAACATAATTTTAAATCAGTTAGCATTGCCATTATTTGTTTCAAAGATTAATAAAAATGAATATTATAGAACCGGGTAATACGTTAATTAATGAAAAAGATTATAATAGTATAAATATTGTTCTCTAAGTAGATGAAAAATATATAAAATACAAGCAAAAGCATAGTCTACTGAGTATGCCTAATCCTCATACCTCAGATCCTCCTCTGCCTACGGTAACCCAAGGCATTCTGTGCTCGACAAGAATGGAACGTACTAGGGCAACCGCTTCATCACCATCTCTCTCAAACAACCCAAACTCGATGCCCTCTCCCTTCGTTCGCATAATGTTTTGACAGATAGGCAAGACATCAATGACATGATCATCCATGGCATGCTCATTCTCCAGGATCTCCTCTTGAGCAGGCCTAGGTGGACGTATAGGAGCGTCTGGTGTCATGTAAGACTGTGACATTTTATAAAACCAAGTCATGTTACGCTCCACATAAGACCACTGTTATGTGGCTTCGTGACTTTGATACTCCTCTGGTACCAGACGACTCTAAAAATCCTCCAGAATGTCATCCAGTTGTCTATGGACAATGTTGATAAGAGCTGCTTGGAGGGGGACCTCAGAATAATCTGCACGTATCCAAACTGCCGCATGCACCGTTCTAGAAAATACTTGCACGCGATATTAGTCCCACATACCAGCCATCCAGAGTATAATGGAATGTGGTCGAATATAATAGTGTCCCGATTAGTAGTGTATGGCATCCAGACGATGTCATCATGCTGAGACTGGTCAATATACACATGAAACGACACCAAAACATCATTCCCTCAATGCGGGATGTACATGCAAGCATGTGGGTAATCCTCGGTATACTGAGGGTCACGCCCAAACACGTGAATGCGATGATAGTGGACAATGATCCATCCTTGAAAACGAATAAGAAAAAAATTATCGGTAACAAGTGTGAAAAAAAGTTATTTTTAACTTAATAGTGGGATTTGGAAATTACTGTAAGTAGGGTGCATGAGTCTGTCATTTGATTTTTCGTCCAACAAGAACCTTCGCTCAGCTTGGAGTACAGGTATACCAAGCATGCAACCCCCCCAGTTCCACACATGAATGAAATCCAAGTCGATGAAATACTTAAGATAGCCACATCCACGTAGGTTTCACTTTTGTCCACAAACATGGACGTGCCAACCAAGAATAGGAAGAAGCACCTTAGTGCATAATCCCCGTGGTAGCCAACCCAAAGATCATCGACGTTTGGGTTTTCGGCTATCTCCAAGTTGTCATTATACAACTTCCCCAACCAAGAAAACTTGACATGTGCACCCGTTTTGTTCTTACACTATCGAAAGGCTTCCTCAAGGTCAGCTCCCAAATAAACCACCATCATCTCCACTGCATCCTCCCTGGTAATCTTAGAATGATCAAGCAACCTTCTTCTGATGGGAAGGTGTAAGAGACAAGCTACATCATTTAATGTAATCATCATGTCGCTGATGAGCAGGTGGAAAGATGACGTTTTTCTATGTCATCTCTCAGCAAATGCAATCTGCATGCTATGGCTGATGGTGTCGTACTTGGAAACATAAAGACCTACAAGACTAGAGTTCTGAAGTACACTTCGGAATCACTCATCCTGTGGCTGAAAAAGACTATGAATATTTCTGGCATGGTTCACAAATTTCAGACACTCACGTTCCTATTGAAAATAAAATATAATAGTCTCAGTCTAGTTGAATTTGGTTAAAATATAAAAAATAAATCTGTTAAAAAATTTACGTCTGCGTCCCAGATATGCATAGCCACATGATCTCTAAAGTATATCAGTAATGAAGTGTTTGTGAGCACTCTTGGAAAATGGTCTGCAAGTGGGGCCTCCCCAATAATGGGGACTTGCTCTGCAACTAGGGCATCCTCATCATGGTGCGGACGAATCTGGGATCCCGACCCCCGGGATAGTCATCTCCTAGAGGTAGACGCCTCCCTGTCGTGAGGCACAGGGACAACTCTAGCCTGCTCATGCAAAAGATCTCTCTCTCTCTCTCTCTCTCTCTCTCTCTCTCTCTCTCTCGACAAGCAAACGCGGTTAGTGTTTCACGTCCGTGTCTCATCCTGTCGACGCAGTTAGGGTTTCCATCCATTTTCCTTAAAAAACATAAAAAAGTGATTAGTGCATCAGGAAGAATTTTTTTTGGAGATGTATCTCCAAACACCAGAAATAACACACTTCATATTACATCTATGAGAAAAGCTTCATTTTTTAGCTTCCATGGCAGAAACATTTTTGCCACTTCCCTTGCCATCCAAAGGTCATCCAAATTCACTTAAATCATAGAAACATATTCTACACATAATCTATTTCAAATGTTAATGCTATCTAACACATTAAAACTAACCTATTTTAGCCAATACATTAATCAAAACTCAAAATAAGGTAAATGAGAAACTTACTCAAAATATGTTGATGGGGATGTAAGGTGTTGAATGCATTAGTTAGAGGGAGTTGAAAATAACAAGATACAAGTAAATGATCTGATATTGCTCCAAACTTGACCTTGAGTGGGAACTAAAAATGGGAGAGAGAAATTTTTTTCCCTAAAAAATAAAGGAGGAGAGAGAGAGAGAGAGAGAGAGAGAGAGAGAGAGTGTGTGTGTGTGTGGCGTGAGCTTTAGATTTGTTCACTTAGTTTGGTGATGCATCTCCGGAATATTTTTTTGAATTTAAAAAAGGTTAATTCGGAGATGTATCTCCGAACATACCCTACAATTTCCTTCATAGATACATCTCTGAATTTATCCTTACCTAAAATGAAGAATTGGTGCGTCCGAAGATGTATCTCCGAAAACATGAAGCATTGTAGAAATTTCGCATAAGACTTGAGAGACGTTATAAGAGTGCAATGAGAAATTACCTTTTTATTTTAATATTGACTACTTGTGTCATGCAGGGCTCGACCAATGGTAATACGGCCCAAACAAAACTTTAGACCTCAAAATTTTGATTCGAAAAAGACTCCAAAAATACTTATTTTAGTTATAAATATATAAAATGGCACATAATTTATATATAGTAGAGTGAATAGAAGAAAGAGTGAATAGATCATTTTAATCTTTGATTTAACTATTAACAATCATAAAAATTAAAATTTTAATATATTTTAAAGACATCACTCTAGTTTTCGATCTCTAAAGAAGTTGGGCGCACGGACCATGATGTGTGATGCTCCATAGAGTGTGTTAAGACTCCAACATTAATTAATATTTATAACAATCTAAATTCTGGTTTATACTGATTTTTTTACATGAAGGTTGGCAAGGTAAAGTGTGAACAATTGGATGATAACAATCTAGAGTTTCACGTTTTCATAATTTAATATATATATTTAACAAGCGCATATTGAGGACAAAGTAAAATCGCAATCATGAATTATATTACAGGGTCAAAGTGTATTAAATAACATTGAAATTTTGCACTAACTTTGTAAGAATTATGTACGTAAGGGATGACAAATTCAAAAGCATATGCACAATAAACCAAACTTGTTCATACTGGTGTAGTGTAAGGATCAGTAACTGATTACTTACTTGGCCACCAAGCAACCATGACATCAAAACATGACGTATTAGATCTAAACGTCGCGCACATATAGTGCAGTTACTCACGGAAATGCATATATAGTACTAGTTTAAAATCTCATATCGGACAATATATAGTCTGATCTGATGGATGCAATTTTCACCTTATAAGTTGGTTTCATAAGGTTGAATTAGGTTTAACTATACTTTTTAAGATGGTATCAGCGTAAGGTTTAAAATCCGTTGGATCATCTGCTATCAGGTTTATCATAAGTTAGTGCAAATGGATCTAGCACTTATTTCTAAATCCAAATAGGATCAATATCGAAATATGGGCGGATAATGAATAATTGATTGAAGAAAAGGGTAATAATGTTATGTAGTGAAACAAGAATTGCAGTGGAACTACGTCACTAAGCACTCATGACACCAAAATAGCAATATTGTTGTACCTTTCAAGTTTTCAACTTCCACTTGTTAGTGCTCTTTGTAAGTTCCCTATCTAACTCTACTCTTTAAATTCTCTAGTTTTCAGTTTAATCTTCATTGGCTTCTTAAGGTTTGTTCTTCAAGGTAAAAATGTTTTCTGCTTTGGTTTTTTTAATGACACTTGTGATGTTTTTGTCTCTCATGGTTATAGTTTTTGATTGAATTTACAGTTCGTTCCATGACAGTGGCAACGAGTTCGGCACCTCCTTTGGGAGACCATTTGTGTGAAAATGGATTTGAATGTGTTGAAATTCTGCCTGCTACCAATGATGTACATGGAGGAGTCATTGTTGATTTGAAGGATCCTATGGATCCTGAAGTTTTTGCTTCTTTGCTTAAATCTTCTCTTTTACAATGGAAGAAACAGGTGATTATATTCGTACGAAAGTGAGAAATTTTAAAGAGTGGTCTAAATAATATCAACCGTTAATAAACAAGTTAATGACTGGTATTATATGCGCATGCATAACAAATTATGAGTGGTTACAATATCGACTCTTAATTTTTTCAGTTTAGAAGACTCTAAATTTTTAAAATGGTAGTCGTTGCATATAAGTGTGGGAAATAAGAATTTCACTCATAGAAATCGAGATACTAAGTTTTGATGTTAAGATACAAAATCTTGACGGTTGATTAATACGTCAATACTATCATCAACCGTAGATTTAATAATCTACAGTTGAGAATACTTATCTTAACCTCTCAATTGAATTGCTTACTTTAGAGGTGCAAAATCGATGAAATCAAATGTTCATCTAAGAAACTCAAAAGCACTTGAATGAGATGGTAAGGGTTGTTTCCAATTTAATCAAAGATTTTGGGTTCGAACGCATGCAGCCTTGGACGCACAACAGTGTTAAATCTCTTGATGAAAAACTTTGTTGTCTATTGTAGTCCTCTCCGGTTCGAGGGAAATCTTTATAGAATTCTTACTAACTTTAGTATCCATTGTAGGGAAAAGATGGCGTGTGGATCAAGTTACCTATTGAGCTTGTTAATCTTGTTGAAATTGCAGTTAAGGTAATTTTTCCATAATCTCCTCAATATTTTTTAAAAACCCTGTAATATGAAGGCTTAGAGATAGAATAACTTATCTAGAATTGTCTTATTACATAAGCACTTATATAAGTATACTAAAAAGCTTATGAAAATTCACTTATGATATGTTGCAGGAAGGTTTCTGGTACCACCATGCTGAACCAAGCTATGTAATGCTAGTTAACTGGATTTCCAAAACAGGCTGCACAATCCCTCCAAACGCTTCTCATCGCGTAAGAGTCGGCGCCCTTGTCTTGAATGACAAGAAAGAGGTAGATAACATAAGATTCATCACTGTTTCTCCATTTTACCAAGTTCGACTTCTTCTGATAAAAAAATAATAATTCATCTGTTTCTTTTGCCTTGGTGAGCTTGTAGGTGCTAGTTGTTAAGGAAAAAAGAGGTAGATTCCATGGAATTGGTGCTTGGAAGCTACCTACAGGAGTAGTTGATGCGGTAAGCACATATTCAAACCGAAATCACATCTCATCTACAAAACAAAAATCATTACAATTTGGTTAGAAGCTTTTGATTTGTGATTGCAGGGTGAGGAGATCTTTGAAGCAGCAATTAGAGAAGTAAAAGAAGAGACCGGAGTAAGTATCTTAATACAATGTTGTATACTCCATAAGGCGCGCGGCCGCACAGGGCCGGCCCAAGGGCCAAGCTGCTAAAGCTAGGGCTTTAGGCCTCAAAAGTTTGGGTTTAAAAAAGACCTCAAATTTTTTTATTTAAATATAAAAATAGATAATAACATTTGAATTACATCCATTATTGTAGTTGAATTGTTAATATATAGGCCTCTTTTCCTATTGGTATTTAGTTCAACTTTTAACAACTACAAAATTAATATTTTGAAATACATTTTAAAGACCTCACTTTAAAATTTGCTTTAGGCCTCTAAACGGATTGGACCGGCCCTGCGGCCGCACAGGGTCTTAAGACGTCTGTAGTCAAACGAACGTGTTATTCTAATGAATATATATAACAATATTTATTTTGGTTTGTATTTCTCAAATCAGATTGATACAGAATTTATGGAGGTACTAGGATTCAGACAGGAACACAATTCATTCTTTGAGAAATCAGATATATCATTTCTTTGCATGCTGCATCCTCTTTCTTTTGACATCAAAAAGCAAGAACTTGAAATTGAGGCAGCTCAGGTACTTCTGTTATTTTCCTCTTCCTATGACTACGACTACTTTTATCACGTTGAATTGAACTAAGGGTGGCCAAACGGACTAGACATACCCGTTTTATCTGTATTTTTTTCGAGGCGTGTCAAATTTTTTTGCCTTGACCTCCCCAGTTTTTTTTTTTTTTTTTTTTGGCTTTTGCATACGTGCACTTTAACATGAATTTTTTAACTTTTAAGTTTTAAAGGTGCAAGATCCGTTAAATCTGCCTCACTCCGTCCTCATTTTTGACAGGGAGGGGTAAGGTTTTAGATCCACCATATATTATATTTATCTTGCCTCATTTTTTCGGCATCTTTGCAGATGCGGCGATTAACATGGGTTTTTCAACTTTTAGGCTTTAAGAGTATAAGACCGGTTAGGTCTGCCCTGCCTCCCCTCATTTTTTATGGGGAGAATAAGGTTTTAGGTTTGCACCGCCTACTATTGTCACCCCTACTCATAACCAAATTAGACTTATCAACCTTCACTTTACCTTTGAATTATGACTATCTAATTTTCATAAATTTGAGTTATAATAATTTCTTTTGTGCTTTGTTCTATTCTCATGAAGTGGATGCCATTTGAAGAATATGCAGCACAACCATTTAATCAGAAGCATGAGCCCTTCAAGTACATAAATGAATTATGCATAGCAAAGATGGAAAATGTCTATACTGGATTCTGTCCACGTCTTGTCTCATCATTTTTCTCTAAGGATTTTAGTTACATATATTTGAACAGCAAGGATTTAGACAAGTCTTCTTCATGAGTCTCATGAATCACTCTTATTTTTCAATTATAAGTCAAAAAAGTTAATTATTCTATGAAGATTTAGTGTTAGTATTTTCAAAATAATCTTACATTAGTTCTTAATGTTATGAGGTTATGATCATCATAATTAAAGGTAGATTAATCAATGTGTTTTTTATACAAAATTAAAAACATAAGTGAATTAAACTATTATATGATCACTTAATTTTTTTATTTTATATAAAAAAAATTATTAGTCTACCTATAATTATAATTGTAATGTTCACAATATTAAGAGGTAATGTACAAGTATATTTAAAATAGTAACATTAAATATGCATAGAATAGTTAACTATTATATTGAATAAGAGTGAAAATATTATTTTAAATTGAGTCTTTGAGAGTGTAGTTGATTACTTGATTTTGATAGAAATTTCTCTCTTGTAAAATGTTTGTTGAATGTCAATTTCTATCTTCATATCATAATTCCAATATGCTAGTACTTGAATTTGAAGGAAAAAATGAATTATTTTTTTCGTTTTAACAATTCCTTTTTCTGAAAAAAATTAAAAAAATAGAAATAATTGAGTGGATAAAGAAAATAAAACCTACTATAAAATTGTTTTAACTAGGATTTGAATTGTCATTACATATAAAAAAATAAATATGAATGAATATGATAGATAATAATAAATACAATAATAAATAGATGTAACAAAAAAAAGAAAAAAAATAGGGCACGCAGTTTTATTTTTTTGTCAAAGAATTTTGAGTTACTTCGGTTATTAGCATGTTTGGATTGACTTTTGGAAGACCCAAAATCAATTCAAACATAAATCAATTCTGCTAAACTCAATTCTATTAAAATCAATTCTACCAAACTCAATTTTATTCACCGCCAATCCAAACACACCCTATAAAGTGTTGATGTTGAAAACTTATACATTCTTGTAATATAAATGTTTAATGATATTTTGTTAAAAAAAATTAAATAATTGTCATTATTTTTTAAAAATAATAAATATATATTTTCCTAATGACACTATTTAAAAATTACAAATATAGAAAATATTATTTAAAAAAATTAATTATTTTAATTTATAATACATTGAATACAGATATTTTCAAAAAAAAAACATACATTTTATTTCTTAGAACCCTCTATCGTAAATCACTTTTCTTGCGGCCAATTTTTAACATATTGTATGTACTTCTCAGTCCTTGCAAGTAGGTTGTTGAATGTTTTTGGGGTCCTAGTTCCAATACTTTCAATACTTTTAGAGAATTTAGATCCTCGTTGGAGTCTAAGACTCAATAAATATTTTATTCAACTTATCATCATCCTCATCATCATTGTTTACCATTATTTCTTCTCTGTTGAACTTTTCAATGTAGTATTTTAGTGGTTTGTCTTTCCCTTACCTGATGGATCCTAGGTATTCCACTGACTTAGGGGTGACACTATTATGATGTGAAGTGCGTGCAGAAACATTTGAGGGGTTCTCCCCATGAATTGATTGATTCGTTCCTTCAACTTCTAAATCAAGTCATGGCACTAACTTTCAAAGTGAGGAAAAACAACTTGCACTTCTCAGGGGCTCTCGCTCCCCTAAAGTTCAAAAGACATTAATAAGTTCCACATGCTCGTCAAGATTGGTAGTTTTGTTATAGGTCCCCATTATTTACAATTTTTGGAGTTCCTTCCTAATGGATACTCATTTATTCTCCTATTAATGTTGCCCCTCTCTTGGCGTGGATCTAAGTTTTCCTCTACTAATGTTGATGGTTTGTCATTCAGTTGAGGCACATATATTATCTCAATAAGTGGTAGAGGTTGGATATGATTCTCGAGGTTTTAGGATGATGTCGTGAGTCCTTATGTATGGTTGTGGTTTCTCCTTACGACTTTGCTAACCCTAGATCATTAAAGATTGGAGTTATGAGTTGTTTTTTTCTTTAGTTTTCAATTATGTTGTTTGAATAAGGGGTTGAACACTAATTGATATTCTCCCATACGACTCTAGTGATTCTTCCAATATGGAATCATTCACTTAGTTGTGAGGTTATTCAGATGTTGGAAGCTTTGAATGATATTTGTGGTTTGTTGATGTGAATAAATAGGGAGGTACTTGCAAACACTCGAACCCTCGAGTTAATGACTATTAGATGTAAGATGTACTTATGTTAAAAAATTGCGTGTATCTTTATTTGGTGTACATGGTTGCTTATATAGAGACTCTCTATGATTTCTTGAGACCTAGAATCTTCATATGTAAAATTGTTGTCTAGACAGACATATGTCAAAGTATGTCTTCAATCGCCCGATGAAATAGTATATTATCCTATAATTGTTCTAAAAGTTTTAAAACCTTCCTTTAATCTAAAACAGTGGATAATATATTTTTTTCCCTGACATCATCGGTTTGACGTCATTAGGGTATGCCAACATAAAGGCCTATTATTTGTATTGGTCATCACATCATATTTTAGAGCTTCATATGTTTTTGGATCATGCACACAATCAAGGTTTAAGTAGAAACAAAAATTATTTTTTTAATTTCTAGTTAATATTTGCAATTTTTACTTGAAACGTGATTCTTATCTTTAAATTTATTGTTTAATTATTTTTTTTATTGATGTATGAAAACTTTAACAACTTATAATTATTTAATTTTCATTAAAATCAAATTTACAAATATGCTTATTTTAAAGTTAATTTTTATCTTTGTAAAATTAGACCAAAATTATCTATTTCAAAAACCAAAATCAATTTAAATTATGTGAGGTTTTTTTGACATAATTTTTTTCTTCATATTATTAATTAATCAAGATCATCATAGTTTATATACGTCACTCACATTCTTCAATCCATTCTTCAATCCAATGAGACACATTTTAAAAAAGAACAAAATCGTGAAGGTCTTCCACAAAGACCAAATCGAACAATATCTCCTAAATGTAATATAGTGGATTTAAGGTCAAAATCTTAATATTGTGTATGCGAACCGAATCCACGAGCATGATTGAGGGTTAGGCCCTTTAAACGCTAAGATTCGACTCGAGGCTACTATTTTGGTAACCTAAAAAAGTTTCATATTGTCTCGGTTTCAAGAGAATTTGATGCTTAAATCAATCAAAAATAAATGGATCGATTGATTTGCATTAGATTTCCACAATTTTTCTATAAGGCCCAGACTAAATCAAATCAAGAAATAACATGTTGATTTGGGTTGGATTGATTTAGTACATTAAAAATAAATATGCTAAAATATTTGATAAAAAAAACGTATTTACATCAACTAAAGACAATATGATCATTAAAATTAGACAATCTTAAATGTAAAATCTGGTATTCTTCGTATAGGTTGTGAACGAAACTATCCTTCTTTTTTTCCTTCTTGAAGTTGAATGTTTAATGCTAGTTTATATGATAATGATGTTATAGACAAGCTTGCGAGTAGAATATTAAAAATCCGTTTTTCGAACTAATTAACACCAAGTTTCATTGAATTGATTTTGTTTTTGTCTGGACTAATAAAAATGCTCAATTCAAACACTATAGTTTGATTCAGATTCGAATGTATCCTAACTAATAAACTTCCCAACTCAAATTGTTCAATCCAACTAGACACTTTTATTAGATAATAAAACCATGAAAGTTTTCCACAAAGATCAAAACTAACCATACATAATACACAATGTAGTGGATTTGAGATTGTAACATTGAATTTAAAAATTAAAACAATAAATTTGACTGTAAAAAGCAAGTTTGGAGAGACAAATTTTAACATCAAATTAAAAAAATAAAAATTTGACAATTTGAATTCAAACAAATCTCATAGTCTTTCACATAAAATCCTAATACTTAACGTTCTAGATGAAAACATGGGAAAATATAAGCCTCTATGACTAAAAAACACATGAAATATGTACTATATGACATGTATTTTTGTGCAAACATGAGAATGGCCCCTCATTCCATATACAAACCACAAGCATGTAAGTTGAAAAATCTTAACCCAAACCTTTATATAAAATAAGTGAATCATGGAAAAGAAATAAACATACAACCATCATTTCCTCAGCCAAGCCACCAACTGCTTTTAATGTAAACACAAACTGGACCACTTGAAATTTCAATAGTAGAAAATTCACTTTCCCTTTCATTGAAAATTTATTCCAATTCCAATTATGGAAAAATGTCACAACCTATGCATAGCTCAAACTCACCCTTATTGTTTAATCCCAGTTCTAATGTATTTCTTTAATTTATGTTGTTTTTGTCTGCTTTTTATCACAATATTTGAGAGAAACAAACATATAGTTAAAACTTGTTGTGAAAAAAAAAAATGGATTACAAAAAACTAAAATATTATTTCAGAGTTATTACATTTTTATCAAAACCAAAATAAATCAATACAAAACATTCAAAATAATTGTTAGATTCCTTGTACCAGAATTTGTAAACAACTGACCAAATATCTACAACTTTGACATGTACTTTCCAAATTTGTTTGGTCACATATACTTGTTTTACCATTTGTTATTCAAATTTATCAAAATAACGAAGTATGGAATAAATTAAACAAAATCCTTAAAACTGAATGACCGAATTCAAAAATTGAGATAGCTTTCAATGTCAAAACAACATAACAAAAAAAGTTGGGCTTTTGCACCTTTATAAATTGATCCTACCAAAAAAAAGTTTGGGCTTTTGCACCTTTATAAATGGGGTTGCTCTTTTTATCCTTAGTAACGAAGAGTTACTCTTAAAAAACTCAAAATTATCCTTTTAAAATTTCAGAAATATATTTTTGATGCATCTAATGAACACCAAAATATGTTGCAAGTGAAAAACCCTTAAATTTTTTAAAAAACTATTTCCGTGCCAAATTCAAACATATACTTCCAAAATAAATTTCAATGAATTTAAGAGTCTATTTTGTTTTCGTTCTAGAACTAGAATTGGATGTGATTAATGAATTGAGAATCCTGAAAAGGTGACATGGGGGTGGACCTGCAAGGTTAACACTCCAACGTTCAAGTCAGTTCAAGATTCAAGATGAGTGTAGTGAAAAGTGAAGATTACAAAGTGTACCTTACATTTCGTGCAATATAACTTTTATACCTTGGGTCACGTGGAGTAAATTTTAGTTGGTTTGGGCCTCAGCGATCTAGGCCTTTGGCCGGTCCGAAACATTTACCCTTAGGGCTTATCGGGCACTAGGAAGTTAGGGAAGCCTTTATCGATCGAGGCTGACCTCCAATGATGTTGTCTAATGTGAACTGGAAGTAAAACACTTAAGTTCAGTTGAAAAAGTAATGGGGAACCAGCACACTAAATGCATTTTTGTAACACCCCATATTTTCTAATTTTAATTTAATCGGAAATTAAATTATTATTTAGAATTAATTGGTATTTTCGTCGAACTAATTGGAAGAATTATGGAGTATTGGTCTTTGGGCCAAGTGGGGTATTTAGTAATGAGGGGGTGTTAAGTGTTGAGCCCATTACTAAATTATGCCATGTTTTAATAAAATAAGGAAATAAGAGAAAATTGAGAAATAGAGAAGGAAAACCTAGGAGGGAGAGAAGGAGAATTCATGGAGAAAAGATATTTTCGTATTCATGGTGCAGCCCTCACAAAATGGGTCATAACTTTCTGCTCGTAACTCCAAATCAGGTCATTCTTGAAAATTCGGATTCTACACGAAATTTCCTTCAATTTGATATATTAATTCGTGTCAGGGAAGTTCTCGGTGAGGGAGATAAGCGGGTTTGAAGATTGGAGATTCTTGCTGAAAGTGATGAAAAGAGGCTTACGGGTTTGATGGAGAAGAAGGAGAAAAGTCCAAATTCTTGGCTAAGGTAAGGGGGGACTCTTCTGGTTAATTTCTATTATGTGATTATGGGTAATAGGATGGATTAACGTATGATTCGATTCGATTGGGTATATTGGGATTTGATATTGTTAGGTATGTTATGATTTGGGATAATTGATGAATTTGTATAGATTGTTGGTTATTGATGTGTTGTTTTGATGTATAATAATGTGTGATGAGAAATTTGATGTTTGTATGCCTGTATGTGATGTCTGGGGTCGATTTTGGACTGAGATTAGGTGGAATCGCAGGGTCTGTCGCAGACCTGAGAATTGGTGAAATCGCAGGTCCGCTGAGCGGAGGGGGTCCGCTGAGCGGAGGTCCCAACGTAGTTCGCTTCTGTTGGACGTCGCTAGAGGTCCGCTAAGCGGAGGTCTGAAGGATTTCGCTTCTGCCTTGCGTCGCTGAGTGAACCTTGCTGTGTGTGAATTTTTCTAAAACTTTAAATTAACGTATCTTTTGATCCGTGAATCATTTCTTAGTGCCGTTTTGGGTGTTGTGCAAGTAATTAAATGTTTTATATGATGAATGATGAATATGGGCAGTAGCCGACTTTATTTCTTTAAAAACTCAATTTAATTACTTGATGAGAATTGAACATTGTGTGCATATGAGATAGGTGTGACAATGTATTTGATGTGATGATGAATTGGTTGTGATTATTATTATGATTGTGATGAATGCATGGCTATTTGAATGATGTTGAAAACATGTACATAATTATTCGGTGATGTGGTGTTGAGATGAATTGTTCATCGTGATTTGGTGATGTTTTTAAGTATGTTATGTGTGTTTCATTCATATGCATTTGATGTTGGATCCCGGTGATGTTTGGATCGTTGGTGGACATATTTCCCATTGTGCAGAAATTGTGTCGGTGGGCCGTATCTCGATGAGGCGTAGATCGGTTAGGTGGATTGATTCCACGGTTTATTGGTACCACATGCATAGTGTCAGTTGTGTCATATGCATTTTGTCATAACATGATTGTATGGATTTCTGTGTTTTGTGTTGTAATCTATTATTGTGTGAATTGATGAATAATAGATGTGAATCTGAATATATGACAACTTAGGTGAATGATATATTATGATGTTTTGTTGCTTATGAATGCATAACATTGATTAATTGAGAATGAGACTCACCCTTACTTGTTGACAATTTTCAGATTGAGGAGTAGCGGCATTAGTGCTCGGTGAGGATGACTCGTAGAGTTTATCCGTTGTTTTGGGTCGTGTCGGTCATGCTCTGATCTTGTAACACTGGAGGACGATAGTTATAGAGATTTATGAGAATTCTCTATTTTATTTGGTGTTGGATTATGTTTCCATTTGGTTATGTTGATGATGTTTCTTATTCCGTTGTGATAAACATAATTGTGTTTTTGGTAAATCGTTTCCTAATAAAGCATGACTTGACCATGATTGGTTTATTTATTTTAAATAATTGTGGCACCCTTGTGTGTATGTTTTTACTCTGATTATTTATTTAAATTGCCGCGGGGTTTAGAAGGGTGTTACAATAGTCGTATCAGAGCATAGTCGGTCATGTGACCAGAGTCTTGTTGTTAATTTTTCCTTTCGGTATGCGTCATGTGTGTGAAACACTGTCGGTACTCTGTGTGTTCTAACTGTTTGCCTGCAGAAGTGGGATTGAGACTAGTGGGGGAGAAGATATGCTTCTCGGATATGTCTCATATGCAAGATGTTAGCGTGATGCGGAGGGCAGCAGTACGAGAGTGTTGAGTTATTGTTTTCTGAAGTGAAGGTGTGTTTAGGGTGATTTCCGGTAAACAACCGCTAGTCCTCCAAACTCTAAAATATACGTTGGTTACTCGCAGGATCGACTAGATTGATCCTAGGACATAGTCAAACAATTGTCTTTCGATATGATTTGATTCATGCTTGTTTGTTCTGACTTCAAGAAAACTTGTTTGTGATGTGACCGAATGAATATTCACTTAAAAACAACACTTGTTATACACGTAAGTATGACTTTCGACAAAGAAGTATAAGTAAAAGCGTATAAACTACAGAAATGTAAAGTGCAAGAATGTAACGTGCAAGAATGTTAAACGCAGAAATGTAAAATGCTTCGAGATAAAAGTTAGACGAAATAAAAGAAGTGCAGGAATGTAAATAATAGAAAGTAAACGAAAGCAGTAATAATGAAAAGATACTTGAATAAAGAAAGATACAAATGTATTAAACTGGTGTTGGTGTCATACGTACATTTCTCAGCGAACTCGTTCTCTAAACACTTGATACTTGAGTGGTTTGTGAGTGATTTGTACAAAATGAACACACGGAATCCTAACGCTAAGATCCTTATTTATACTAATTTCGACCCTAACGGCCCTACACTAATCTGATGCCACGTTGACCACAAGAATCCCTGGGACGCCATCTGTCCTTGTGCAGTTACACAAACTACTTCGAAATTCAAATCCTCTCGCCTGAATCCTCTTTTGACGCGTGGCAACGTGATCGGAACTGAGAATGCCACGAAAACACGTTAAGCTTCAGTACTTTACGTATTTCGCAAAAACGTTTAAGTCCCAAAGATGGTTCTCTTCGAACTAGCTCCATTTCTAACTATCTTCATTTCAACTTAAACAAACATTCCCGAAACATGGCCATCAGTAGCCATCTTTAAACTCAGAAATGGTCATCAGTAACCATCTTCCTTCGAATTCTAACTCTTCAAAGGATATTCTTCTAAACGAAATCTTCAGCTAACAAATTGCCCCCAATAAATGCCTGTTTCGAAAACAAGAGAAATAGGCATTTCTTGTCATGATGAGATTTCGTTTTACTCACTTCTTAGAGTTCCAAGACGACTGACTAACTTCATAATCATTTATGACTCCACTTTCAAAACGTCTTGTCATTTTCAAAGATGTCTTCTCAGAACTTACATTCCCATGTTCTGGCATTACTTCATGATCATTACTCCTATATACTAGGAGTAAGGCTAATAATTATTCGACCGCCATTGGATTAAATCAACGCTTGCCGCGTGTCTTTTGACTTTTACCCAAAAGATCTGAAGGGGTTTCCGTTAAACCTTTAAATACTTGAACTTCTACCCTCGCATAACTTCCACTCCTAACTTCCTTGCCTTCAACATAGACAAGAAAAATCCTCTTTGGCTTTAGTTTAACCTATTTCCTAAATCAAATTTACTCATGGCGTCTTCTTCCAATGCTCTTCAACCCATTCAAAAGCTGCAACATCCTACACAGATAAAGAATCAAGAACACATTCCAGACCCAAACGATGCAGAGGCGCGCGCCATCTATGCTTCTCAGGTAATCATTCCTTTTGAACTTTTTGGAAAAACTCATGCTTTCATGGGTCCTTTACCAGGAGGAAACAACCCCTCTTTGAGTAAATTTTTCCCTGCTTATTATAAAACTAGACCTTTAGTTAGCAAGAATAAGATAGATGAAGAAGGTCATCCAATCTCAGCTGATCCTGATAACACAAAAGAAACCTCAACTGAAACTTCTTTGGTCTTAGAGAAAATTAGGTTAAACTATGTAACCAATTTTGTGAAAGTCTTTAGGTCAATCCCTTTAGCAAAAGATCCTGAATTGTATTATGCTTGGCTAGTGAAGGTGGAAAAACAAAAGGCTTCTTTTTGGAAACAATTAGGGATTTATGACCTAATCCAGTTATCCAAAACAGGTCTAGAATATAACCAAACCATGTTAGTAGCGTCAGTTTATTTCTGGGATGCTTCTCACAATACTTTCCATCTTCCATGCGGAATGGTTACCCCTACCCTCTTCGACGTAGCTGCTATAACAGGGCTTCGACCAACTGGGGAAACCTTCGACCCCAATTTCATGGATACTGACACCATCAATTTTAATGAAGCAACAGTCACTTATACTGCTTTCATTCAACAATACCACAACGAAACGACCACAGAAGTCTCAGACGAAGAACACATTGCGTTTTTAGCACTCTGGCTTTCGAGATGCGTCTTTTGTTCTAGGTCCATACAAGTAGCAAAAAGATACCTTTGCATGGCTAACCAGCTAAATGTTGGGAAAAAGTTAAACCTAAGCCAGTTAATTCTAGGATTTCTCTACGAGAATCTCGGTGAAGCAACAGACCTTATTAAGAACTACAAAACAGGATCTCTTCTTTTTGCTGGTCCTTTCTGGTTGTTGCAACTATGGATTAATGCCACTTTTGAGGCTCGTCTCCCATACAAAAGTGTTGTGGATGAAGAAAGTGCAGATATAAAGAATCGAACAGTGGAAGGAACCAGACTAGCTTACCTAACCCCAAAAGAAGAAACTGGAAAACTTCGTGAAACCTTCTTGGCGTACATGATGATGTTCGCCAAACGTTACCAATTCAGTCCCTCGATGGCTCCATTCGTACAACAGAAGGTGGGTCCCGAATGGTTTACTCAAGAGTTTCCAACAGCTTCTTCCGACCAACAAGTTGAATCCATGGCTATCTGGGAAGCTTTCCTCACCCCAAAGTTGTTATATCACCGACTTCGATCTCCAAAGAGTCACTGCTGTCTTCTTTGTTATCAACCGAATCTGGTTTCGAGACAATTTGGGTTGGTTCAACTCAAACCAAAATGCTTATATGACAAAAGGAATCACATGTGTCTACACACTTCGCATCTGGCAGAAGATGAATATGAGTCAAAAATCTCCAAATATGTTGGCATCACCACTTTGTCTCCCGTCTCTTTCGAACCTGCTTTTTACTCTACCATAGATTTTCATCAATGGTGGACAGATTATTATTCCACGCAAATCTTTGATGCTGAAAGCCTTACTCGGGAACTAACTGAAGCTTTTGCTGATGTGCAGGAGAATTTCCATAAAGGTACTTCGACTCATATTAAAGAAATCCAAGCATTTCAAAAATTCTTTGAAACTATCTACAGGCCTGATGATCTTAGTCGGACCGTTCGTGAGGCTGCGGTTACTTTACGTGAAAAGTTTTCTGCTAAACTGGATAAGTTGAAATTGCCTACGTCTGTTCGACCTGAACTACGTTATAAAGTGGCTTTCAAACTTCATCCTCCAAAATTTCCTCCACTACCTAGTGCTGATTTTGGTGTGGCTTTAAGCCTTCCTTTTCCAGACTGGTTCGTGTGTGGGAATCTCATAAAAATCCTTCAGGAAGAATCTAAAAAACGCGCTGAACGAGTGGTCCCGACTAAGCATACCTTGGATACTTTCAAAGGACATCTTCATATAGGTCTGAGCACGTTCGCGTCTTGACTCCAATACCCGAAGGTTGGGGTTTAGACAATCTTTCGACTAACTTTTCTTTCTTTACTGAAGTACTGATTTACATTTTGTTCACAGCCGTTACTCGAAAGAGACAAATTAAGGAAGCCCCTGTACAGAAGGGTTATGGAGCTTCGAGGAATACGAAGGCGAGTGGGAGTGATTTTGTCACCACTGGCAAGAAACCCACGGTACATATATACCTTATATTTTAACTTATGAAATTTTATGAATATTACTCACTTGGTTTTAATATGTATTTCAGAGCTCGAAACCTCCAGCGTCTTCGAAGCAAAAAGTTCCTCAAACAGTTGCTTCACATGACGAAGATAAATCTCCTCCGCGTACTAGACAAGCAATAAAGAAAATACAGAAAGCTGCCACCCCTTCAGCCAAAGGAAAGGGATCTGGAACTTCGAAGCTCACTTCATCGAGTGACAAGGTATCTTCTGATGAATCACCCTTGAAGGCTGCTAGTAATATCCCCATTGTGGAGAGTCATAACTCAAGCCCAGACAACATTCCAACCAAGGTATTTGGATTTCACAGTCTAATCATTTTTTCAAACTCTAATTCCAATGATTAAGTTCACATCTTACCTTGTAAATGTAGGATGATGCTGGCACAGCTACTTCTGATCTCAAAACCTCAAGTTTAAACATTGATCTTGACAATCTTCGAGGTAAATGTCTGCCTTTTCGAATGACAGAAGAATTTCTTGCAACTTTCCATTTTTATCAATTCTAACCATTCCACACAGGTGTTTCTCAACACAAATCTCCTGTGCTTTCTCCAGTTCTCGAAGACACTCAACCTCTTGCAACTATCATTCCAACTGTGCCTGCTGAAGAAAGTCATTCAAATGATGAGTCTCCACCTATTCATCAAGATGAAAATATGGAGGAGAACCCTCAATGTTCGAATAGTGACAATGCAGCCGGACAACCAACTGGCAGCGAAGATACTATATCTGAGCAAGATGCTACAGAGGAAACTTCAAAACAGCCTACACTTGGTCTTCATGAAACTTCGACCTTCGGAACTATAGTCACTCTTGTGACTACTTCGAAGCAGGCCTCTGCAATACTTACTCCTTCAGAACTGGAACAACTCCAGAAAACCGATCCCGTAAGCTTCCTCAAGACCATGATGAGTGTTGATAACGTTTCGCCCATTGGACTTGGAACTTCTTCTAACATCCTGGTGGGTACTGGTGACAAGGATGATATTCCTAATCTCCTTCGTCAAATAAGGGAAAAGTTCTTCGAAACCAACCTCGTCGAAGCTCTAAGCAGGGATTCCACCAAATGCTATAGCTTAAACAATCTTTTGAAGAAAGTAGACTTACTTCTGGTCTCAGAGGAAGTCTCAGAAGTGATTGTTTTACTGGGTTCTCTGATTGATCAACTCCAATCTAATCTTCTTCGAAAACGGAATATTGATGAGCAACTCACAACAAAGGTGACTTCTCATAGTTCTTCTTGGAAAGCTGCAAACGATGCAACAAAAAAGGCTGACGCCCTTAAGCTTGAACGTTCGAAGAACCAGCAGGAATATGAAGATTGTGAAACGAATATCAAGTCCTGGAAGCAAGAAATTGAACTCCTCGAAGAGAAAATAAAGAATGCCCAATCTCGTCAAGTAGAAATCCAACAAACCAATCAGCAAGAATTGACTGAAGTGGCGTAGTTAGGGATTCAACACTTCGAGACGACACAGAAGCTAGTGCCAGAGATCGAAGAACTAAAAAGACAACAGGCAATAATCGAACGTCATATGTCCTTATGGGAGACTCAATATTCGAAGATGAAAGATAATCTTCCCAAGGATTTTAATTAGTTACTTTGAACCTTGTACTACCCTTTGTATTCCGTACTTAGTTTATTTTGTAATCGAACTTCCTCCAGAATATATATGCAATTTTATCTTTCAATCTTCCACACATCTGATTTTGCAGTTGTCATAAGTAACATTTTAGCAATTCCTAACAATTGCCAAAATTATTTTATTATCATAATGATTTTAATAATGCACCCACGTGACATGATTACCCTTCGCAACCTCTTAAGCCTAGACTTGACGTTTCCACTTCCCTTAGCCGTAACCATCATTAAATGATGACATCACCTTTTTCAAAACGTCTACTTGAGACGTGCGTGTATCAGTTTTCAATCATGACTACACCTCAACTTCCAAGGCGGGAAACGGCGGAGGCCATAACTTCTCTTGGGGATACCAAACGCAGTCCAATCAACACTAAAAAATGAACCGTTCTTTTTGGCCAACGTATTCTATATAAAGCGTTAGCATTCTACTCCTTTCTTCACACTTTCCCCAAACTCTTATCAAACTTTGCTCTCTTCTCCTTGCATCCTTTCAAACACAGAATTTTGACAAAAAAATCTCTTGCATTCTCTCTCTCAAATGGCGCAACCCTTGACCTACAATACCATTAGAGCTTGTATCAAAAAGGAGTTCAAACTTTCTGAGGAAGAGTTTGAAGAGAGTCACATCAGCATCAGCGCACTCTTTGCTAATCAACAACTCCAGTTCTATCACGAAATCCTGGAGGGGTCTGTTTATCCCAACATGTTAGCAGATTTCTGGATGTTTGCCTCCCTGCGCATAGATCCAGAAGGGAGAACCACCATCGTGTCTGAGGTTCGAAGGGCTCACATTACCATCACTCCCTCAACCATCTCTGACCTGCTGAGATGTAACAACTCTGGAGAATCGTTTGATGACAACACCATCAACATGACCACCTACCGTATGTTGAGGACCCTCATGGAAAATGATCCCTTTAGTGCTAAAGTCATTAAGATTTGTCACCAGCTTTTAGTGGGCAACTTCCGCCCACGAAGCCATGACCTAGAAAGCATCACGATGGAGGATCTGGAGTTTATACTTTGTGCCCTCCGGGGAAAGAAAATCAACTTTCCATTGCTGATTTTCAAAAGGCTTGTCGAAGCTGTTTCCATGGCTGCTTCTCGTCAAGGTGCGGTGACGTGCCTTCCTTATGGAAGATTCTTGTCCTATATGTTTCTCAAAAAGGGTATAGTGAGAAGAATGCGTAGGTCAGGATCCCTAGACATGTTCGAAGCAGAAAGCTTGCCCCTGCTATCCTTGGAGGGTATAGAACAAAGGATCAACTAGAGGGTGCTTTGTTTGAAGCTTTGCTGGAGGTGTTATAGGCCTTAGTTTTTATTATCCAAAATCTTTTGAATGCCTCTTTTTGATAGCCTCTAGGATGCTTCTATTTCTGTAGTCCTTTGTTAGTGGAAACATAATTTTTCCAAAAATGAAATGTACTCTTCCAATCTTAATGAAATGTATTTTGATATTGCTTTGTCTGTGTTTACTTTACTTACCACATATCTTGTTTGAAACATGAAGCCATTTTGGTGCTTGTTTTACCATTTTGGCCTAGGTGGCATACTTCGAATATCTACCTTTTTGAATCTTTACTTCGTGCATGCTTGGTTTGTATCTTTTCAGATACTTCCCATTTACCTTTAAGATCCTACAATCTTCTGCCAACTCTTCTATCTCGTAAGTGTTATTCGAGAATACTTTTAAAATTTGAAAGGGTCCTTCCCAATGTGGGGACCATTTACCTAGTGCTTGATTCTTTCGATCTATAGGTAAAATAACTTTCCAAACTAAGTCATTGTTAATAAATGTTTTACCTTTCACCTTTTTATTGTATGCTCTGGACACCCTTTCTTTTTGTCTTTTCATCATCTCCAGCGCTCGAAGTCTGTCTTCGTCTAAATCTACCAATTCGTTCATCATCAATTCCCAATATATGTTTGGAGGAATTTCTGCCTGTCTTTGAATCCGGACTGACTGCAAGTATATCTCAACTGGGAGCATTGCATCGTGTCCGAACGTCAATTGGAAAGGTGTAGTGTTTGTAGCTTCTTTTGGCGACGTTCGACAGGCCCAGAGTGCTTGGTCTAAAGTTTTATTCCAACTCTTGGGTTTTTTCCCAACGTGTTTCTTTATGAGACCAATTATTATCTTATTTGCTGCTTCAACTTGTCCATTTGCCTGAGCGTAGTAAGGTGTAGAGGTAAACAACTTGAACCCCATTTCTTTGGCAAAATCTTGCATCTTTCGCCCAGTAAACACTGATCCTTGATCTGTGGTTCTACTCTCTGGGATTCCGAATCTATATATAATGTACCTATGAATAAACTCAATCACAGTCTCTTGATCCACATTTGCAAGTGGTATCGCTTCAACCCGTTTTGTGAAGTAGTCTATTCCCACTAAGATATATCTTTGACCTTTAGAAGATTTGGGGTGAATTTCCCCAATTAAATCTAGTGCCCAACCTCTGAAAGGCCATGGCTTTATTATTGAACTTAATTCATTTGCAGGAGCATGTTGAATACATGCATGTTCTTGACACTCTTGACATCCTTTAGCGAATTCTATGCAATCTTTTAACATAGAGGGCCAATACATTCCGTACCTAAACAAAAGCCATTTCATTTTGTGCCCCGCTTGGTGTGCACCACATGCTCCACTATGTACATTCGAGAGAGCCAAATATGCTTCAGCTTCACCCAGACACTTTAGCAAAACTCCTTCAGGAGTCTTAAACAATTCATTTCCCATCAAGAAATATGATAAGGCTCAATACTTTACCTTTATATCCGTGTCTGTCGAAGGATCCTTTAAATATTTCACAATTGGACTCCTCCAATCTGTGTCTGCTAAAGAGTCTATATTTAAAACTTCAAACTCCTCTTTGTTAGCAAAACCTAATTATGAATTCTCCAGATCACTTGGGGAGAGCTTGGTGGCCATTGCTTTGCCTCTTACTTCGATCAGCTCTTCTAGTTTTTCTTTTGATACTCTGTATCCTGAGGCTAACTGTGCCAAATCATTTGCTTCTTGATTATTCAATCTTGAAACGTGACTTAAATCCACGTACTCAAAATTTTTAAGCAGCCTGTTTGCTATGACAAAATACATGATCAAATTCTCTTTGATACATTTGTATTCCTTCGTCAATTGCTTAATCACTAGTTCGGAGTCTCCTTTAATTTTGACTCTGGTTTCCCCCAATTCTAACAAAGCTTCAAGTCCAGCGACCAGTGCTTCGTATTCAACTTCGTTGTTGGAGCATAAGGGACCTTCAATCTTGTACTTGAGCTTTGTTGGAATTCCATCAGGAGAAATTATCAGTATTCCAACACCGGTTCCTTCTTTATGAGTCGAACCATCAAAGTATAACTTCCAAGGCTCCAAGTCTACATATTGTTGAGGGTGCTCAACCACTGCATGGTCAACAATGAAATCTGATACGATCTGACCTTTCATTGCTCTAAGGGGTTGAAATATCAAAGAGTACTCAGTAAGGGCTAAAGCCCATTTGCCAATTCGACTATGCAATATTGGTTTTGTTAGCATATGTTTAATAACATCACAATGAGACGAAACATAAACTGGCTTTATATAATACTTGAGTTTGATACAAGAGAAATATAAACAAAGGCAGAGTTTTTCTATTGCGCTATACCTAGTCTCTTCATCATTAAGTACTCTATTTAAATAATAAATAGCTCTTTCGACACCATTGTCATCTTCTTGTGCTAACATGCTGCCTATTGTATTATCTGAAGCTGAAATATACAGGCGCATATGCTTCTTCCCATCTGGGGGAGACAATATTGGTGGATGCATCAAGTATTGCTTGATTTTTTCAAAAGCTTCTTGATGTTCAGCACGCCATTCGAACTTTCCTTGCTTGAGTCGAAGTAAGGGGGAAAAGGCTTGCGTGCGTCCACTCAAGTTTGAGATAAATCTTCTCAAGAAGTTTATCTTTCCTAGTAATGACTGTAACTCTTTCTTCGTGGATGGAGGCTTTGTTTCCATAATAGCTTTTGTTTTATTTTGATTAATTTCTATTCTCTTCTTATGGACTACGAAGCCCAGGAAATCTCCAGCCTGCACAAAGAAAGCACATTTAAGGGGGTTCATCTTTAAGCCATGTTTTCTCATTCTTTCGAATGATTGGCTCAGATGGTCAAGATGACTGTTATTTGAAAAAGACTTTACAACAATGTCATCTATGTATACTTGCATGAAATTTTCTATAAAATCATGGAATATAGAATTCATTGCTCTTTGATAAGTTGCCCCAGCATTTTTTAGGCCAAAAGGCATTATAACCCACTCGTAGGTGCCTATTGCCCCTGGGCAACGAAAAGCTGTTTTGGACACATCCTCTTCTGCAATGAAGATCTGGTTATATCCAGAATATCCATCCAACATACTTAGATATTCGAAGCCTGCAGCCGAATCTACTAACATTTCTGCCACAGGCATGGGATATTCATCCTTAGGCGTGGCTGCATTCAAATCACGAAAATCTATGCATACTCTTAACGAACCGTTCTTTTTAATAACCGGCACAATATTAGCAATCCATTCAACATACCTTGTGGTTCTGATGAACTTGCACCGTAGAAGTCTCTCGACCTCTTCTTTGATCTTCGAATGAATTTCTGGTGCGAACCTCCTAGGAGTCTGCTTGATGGGCTTTTTTCCTTCTTTTATGGGCAGCTTTAATTCGACCAAATCTCGCCCTAAACCAGACATCTCGTCGTAATCCCATGCAAATTTAAAGCAATCTTTGTTTTCTTTTAATAACTTAATGACTCTTGATTTCAATGTTGGCTCTAATTTTGCACTGACATATGTTACCCTCTTCTGATCTCCGTCTCCAAGATTTACTTCTTCGAGTGGATCTTGGGCTAACATTTTGATATTTGCCCCCATTGGGTCTTTCTCGAATCCCAAAGGTTCTTCGTCGTAGATTGCATCCAGCCTTTGACTCAACTCTTCACCTGACATCTTTTCGGCTTGAACTGTATCTTCAAGGAATTGAGGGATCGAATGCATACCAGAATCCGTCGTTTCTTCCTTTCTTGAAATTGTATCAACAATCACGTTTGATAATTCGGCTTCGAGAGCCGTCTTTCTTTTGTTCTCGGCTATGTAAGCCGAAATCTTTTCGAAGAAGGATGATTCAGACATCATCAACGTCGTCGTCCCAGTCTGTTGGCTGTATTATTGTAAAATGCCCTATTGGTGCGGTATCTTCTGGACCGTCCATTATTTCTCTATTCCATTGGAACCCATTTGGGTGTAAAGACAAATAGTATAAAGCATTCTTATTTGGGGTGTATATATCTTCTGCAGCATGACAAGGCCCTATGTTCGCCAAATTCATGTCGAAACTGGTTTTATTGACTTGATTAACTTCAGCCATGTAGTAACTCTGATCCCCTTCAATGTTCTCTACTATACCATCTTCCCTCCAAATGGTTAATCTTTGATGCATTGTCGAAGGCACCGCAGCAACTCCATGGATCCACTCTCTTCCTAGCAAAAGATTGTAGTTTGCCTTCACTGGTATCACCATGAACATCGTTGGTCTTGTGACCGAACCCACAGTTAAATTTACTTGAATGACACCGAGAGTTTGCCCTATTTTGCCTTCGTAGTTAGACAAGACCATGTTATGTGGCCTTATATCAGTATCGAACATACCAATTCTCTTTAACATGTACTGGGGCATTAGGTTTACTGCTGCCCCTCCATCTACTAGGACTTTGTTAATGCCAACATTTTCAATCTTTGCCCTTATGTAGAGTGGTTTTAGATTATTTCTCATACCTTCATCCGGTCTTTCGAAGAATGCATTATGCTCTTCGACTGCCCCATTATTTAGCACATAATAACACACAGGTTTGTGTCTGGCCATCTCTTCCATATCAGCTTCCTCACAATCTTCAACTTCTGTTTCTTGGTTAAACTCATGAGAGAATACTGACACAACATTGCAATTGAGGTTTATCGATGACACTCCATCTGAGTCGAAATCATTTGTCATTCTATCGTCCTCTTTCCAAGGGCTAGAATGCATCTTTTCTTCCTCCTTCTCATTTTCAGAATCGAACAACTTGCGTTCCACTGGAGGTTTACTTGTCCTTGCCCCCTGCGTTGGGATTTGGTTGCTACTAGACTCTCCAATCTCCCTTGGTTTGTATTCCCTTTGGGCCTTCTTCATCCTCTGGTGCCTTCTCCATTGGGATCTTGACATAGGATTTTTGCCTTTTTATTTCTCCAACATGTACATCTCTCGATTTGAGGTTTGGAATTGCTTCCTATAAGCCATGGCAGTTCTTCCCCCTTGGTCCCAACTTCGCCATTTATTGGTTCTGGCGCCAGCTTGCATCCATCTATCCCTGGGTATGTCTGCAGGGACTTTGAATGTGACCCTTCGAGCTCTAGGATGGGGGCTGTCAGGCCTCTTCGATGGGGTCCATTTATCGAACCCATACAAGTTAGGACGAAGCCCTTGAGTTTCTCGACCCATATAGAAATATACCCTTTCGAATGATCGTGCCAGCAATTCGTCATAGACTGCTCCACATCTAGGGCACAATGCAACCTCAGTGTTTTCTTTGTGACATTTGACCAAGAAACCCACTAAGCTTTCTTCCATTCTTGGGTACACTTTTAGCAATAGGTTTCCTCCTCTCCAGGGTTGTTCCAATCTTTCTCGTAGGGCCCTTTCAAAATTGGCCTGAACCCTTCGATTCAACATGATTGAACACCTTGGGCACATCAGCATTTTTCCGCCATTCTTCTCATGGAAATTCCAAATATAATCTTTCAAGCTTTCCCCTCTTGGTGGGATTTCAATGTTTCCCTTCTCCCTTATCAACCATTTTTCTAGTTCCTCTATTTCAGACAAAGGCCGCATAACATTAACCATGTTAACAACTGCCGGAGGAGCTTCAGAAATCTGTATCTGCTGAAGTTTCACCCTGAGGTCTTCAGTGACCTCGCTAGTTTTTCCTTTCAGATCTTCAGTCATATCTGCATCGAAGGATTCTTCAACATCAGTATTGAAGACTACATTGTCATTTAGGCTTTCAGTAGCCTGCTTTCCAGTTGAAGTTGTCTCCGATTCAACAACATCTACTTCAGACACTTCCACCATGTTGACGTCAAGTGGTTCACACAGGTTAGTGGCAGCAACATTCAAAGGGTCTGTGTCAATCTTCATATGACTCTTGGTTTTGTCAGCAAATTTCAAACGTCCGTCCTTGATAGCATTCTGAATTAGATCCCTGAAAAGAAAACATTGTGAGGTTTTATGGCCTAAAAAACCATGATATTTACAAAAGTCTCGCTTCTTCCGTTGTTCTAACGGAGGAATTTTGGAATTAGGAGGCACTATCATCTGGCCATCTTTTACTAACAAATCAAATATTTCGTCACATTTAGTGACGTCAAATGTATAAGTTTTCTTAGGAAATCTATCATTTTTATCATTATCAATTGGATTTTTTCCATTAGCAGGGGTGAGCAATTTGCAAGAATAAGGTGGTGCTTCTTTTAATTCAGCCAGATTTATTTCGACCTCTTCCACGCTGTATGAATCTTCGAAAGATTCTTCGTCAACGTCTTCAGCTTCAATATATGCTACCCTCTCCTTCTTATAACTTTTATTTGCTCTGGCCTTTTCTGCTTTTACTCGTTCGACTTGTCGAACCCTATCTGCCAATTGAGCCATATCCCTTAGGTATTAGGTATCTAGTTTCTTTCTGATTGAATAATTTAGACCACCTGCAGCCATTTCAACTAATTCATGCTCTAGTACAACCGTGAAGCATCTCGATTTCATCAAACGGAACCTGTTTAAGTAATCATCTATAGGCTCTGTGAACTTCCTCTTGATGCTAGCCAATTCTTTCAGGCTTATCTTGGTTTGACCCATATAGAATTGTTCATGGAATAATCTCTCCAAGTGTGCCCATGCGTCTATGGAATTTGGGGGTAAGGTGGTAAACAAAGTAAAAGCATTTTTTATTAGCGAACTGGGGAAGTATTTAATCCTAAGGTCCTCGTTGCCTGCTAAATCGCCGGCTTCCGTCAAATATCTGGTTATGTGTTCTACAGTTGACTCGCTAGTGTCCCCTGAAAACTTAGTGAATTTTGGTATTTTGGTACCCCTTGGTAATTCTGCTTGCATGATATATTCTGCTATGGGGGACGTATAATTTGGACGTCAAAGTCCAGTATTGAGGCCATTATTGGCCATAATTCTCTCTATCATGGTGGTTAGGTTATTTTCAGTGGCCATATTCTCTCTTCTAACCCTTTGAACTACTTCATCTGGGTGTTCGTTCCTACCTACTATCCTTAACCTTGGTCTTTCCTCCGCAATCTCCTGATGGACAGGAATAGTCCTTTGACTCGAACCTTATAGGTCTATTACTTGGTTCCTTTCGATTGCTGCCGTTCTAGGTGGGGGAACTATGTCAGCGGTGGTTGCCCTAGGCGGAGGAACTACATCAGCAGTTGTTGCTCTAGGCGGAGGAGACGTATTTTGAACACGTTCCATAATGGGTTCACCCTCTCGATAAGGGGGTTGATTACTTTTTCGCCTAGGTTGTGGGACTCCTAAGAAATCCGCCATTCGCCCTATTTGTGATGATATTTTTTGATATGTATCCGCATTGTCTTGGTTAGTCCTTGTAATGTTTGCTACTAATGGATTGAAAATTGACCCCAATTCTTTAGCGAGGACTCCTAACATATAATGGTTACTTGCGTCCATCTCCTGTCGAAATGCTGCTTGACTATTTGTGGTTAAGGGAGGTATTTGGGCAGAGAAGCCAGTGTTTTGTGCGCTTCGACCTATCGAACTGACATTCGGCAAAAATGCCCTCGGGTTAGTTGTAGTGTATGTAGGCCCTAATCATCGTAACCCTGTCATATATGAATATGGCATTCCATATGGATTGTTGGGTCTCCAACCTTCGAAAGTGGATGATGGTCCTGGGGAAAATAACTGACTTGTAGCGTTTGTCGAGAAAGGTGGTATCTCGCTTGCGCTGATAAATGGAGGCGCGGTGGTCGAACTCGAAACTGGCACAGTCCCTGTCGTCCCTGTAGTATTTTCGGGTATCGCCTGAGAACTACTTGTGGGTCCAGATCCTGTCGAAACCGGTATATCTTGTGCCTCTGGAGTAGAAGTCGAAACGTGCGTGGAATTTGCCACTACTGTTCCTGACCCCTGTGGGGGATCTTGATCTCCCCCTCCACTGGTCGCATTGACCATTTTCTTGTTGTGCCTTCGTTTAGGAATCGGTTGTGCACTGTTGGTTAATTTATCGTTCCTAAGGTTCATACAAGGTCTTGATATTTTCTAGACAAAACAAAACAATCAATTAATAACAATCTGTTTGACACTGTCCCACCGGGTGTGCCAATTTGTTAATGGTGATTTCCGGTAAACAACCGCTAGTCCTCCAAACTATAAAATATACTTTGGTTACTCGCAGGACCGACTAGATTGATCCTAGGACATAGTCAAACAATTGTCTTTCGATATGATTTGATTCATGCTTGTTTGTTCTGACTTCAAGAAAACTTGTTTGTGATGTGATCGAATGAATATTCACTTAAAAACAACACTTGTTATACACGTAAGTATGACTTTCGACAAAGAAGTATAAATAAAAGCGTATAAACTGCAGAAATTTAAAGTGCAAGAATGTAACGTGCAAGAATGTTAAACGCAGAAATGTAAAATGCTTCGAGATAAAAGTTAGACGAAATAAAAGAAGTGCAGGAATGTAAATAACAGAAAGTAAACGAAAGCAGTAATAATGAAAAGATACTTGAATAAAGAAAGATACAAATGTATTAAACTGGTGTTGGTGTCATACGTACATTTCTCAGCGAACTCGTTCTCTAAACACTTGATACTTGAGTGGTTTGTGAGTGATTTGTACAAAATGAACACACGGAATCCTAACACTAAGATCCTTATTTATACTAATTTCGACCCTAACGGCCCGACATTAATCTGATGCCACGTTGACCACAAGAATCCCTGGGACGCCATCTGTCCTTGTGCAGTTACACAAACTACTTCGAAATTCAAATCCTCCCGCCTGAATCCTCTTTCGACGCGTGGCAACGTGATCAGAACCGAGAATGCCACGAAAACACGTTAAGCTTCAGTACTTTACGTATTTCGCAAAAACGTTTAAGTCCCAAAGATGGTTCTCTTCGAACTAGCTCCATTTCTAACTATCTTCATTTCAACTTAAACAAACATTCCCGAAACATGGCCATCAGTAGCCATCTTTAAACTCAGAAATGGTCATCAGTAACCATCTTCCTTAGAATTCTAACTCTTCAAAGGATATTCTTTCTAAACGAAATCTTCAGCTAACAAGGTGACATGGGCTGTAGACTGTGGTTGTTATTTCAGTTGGAGTGCCTCGGAGTAGATGATGGTTATTTATGGAAAATGGAATTTTGAAGTTGTGATGCTTCAAGTGCTACTGATGGACTGTGATGTTGTCGTGTGAGTAGCCCTATGTGAAAGGTCGTTGTTGAAGCAATGATTAAAGAAAGTATTGTCGTAAACCTTGCCGTAGGATTATTAGTAAGTAATTGAGATGATGGTAGAGGTTATCGATGTTGTTGAGAACGTTTTGACGCGCGGGTAATGCGAAGAGACGAGTATGATCTCAAGGATAAGAAGGTTGATGATGGCGTACATGAATTTGGTTTCGTGATGTTGCAGAAGACGAAAATTGGCGATGGGATGTGTTTCTCAAGTTATAAGAATGTTTGGAAGTGAAAAGATATGATAAGGTGCTGTTTAGAATGTGATTGATTTGAAGATGATGAGTTTTAGAGTGGAATTTCCGTAAGAAAAACGCAGGACAGTTGTTGAATCGTTATGAAACTTCGAAAATTCATAACTGGAGTTCTAGACATCCGATTTGAGTTCCGTTTGAAGTGTCGGAAAGCTAACGAGATGAACTTCGTTATAAAAATGGTTGCAGCAGCTGTAACATATTTAATTGTGACAGGATGATGTTGGAAAGAGGTGAAGTTGCGGTTATGCCTGTTCTTAGAACTAGACGTGTTTGTTGGTACGGCACGGGATATCAGTGTCAGAGTTGAACAAATTGAAGGAATAAGTAGAAGGTTTGTTGGGAAGCAATTTTAGGAGTTAAATGTACCATTTGAGAAGTTGTGGAGATATCACTTAGAGTGTCGCTGTATGATGTCGATGTTGCATTTTGGATGACGTTGGAAAATTCATATCCTGAGTTCCGAGTGTCGGATTAATGTGCTGTTTGAACCTACAAAGAGGAGAGGTTATGTTCTACCTTATGGGAGAGTTATAAATACAGTAGAGTGATCCTATAAAGAGATATTTTGAAGTTGGTTAAGGAAGTGTGAAACTTGTTGAATAGGAATGCCTACTACCGCGATTGTTTGAAACGAAGTTGAGTAGTATATGTTGTTGATGAATAAGTTGATGAGATGTTCGGTAATAAAGATGATTTGAGTGCCGATGGATTTTAAGTGAGGGGTGAATTAGTAGTAAAGGTGAAATAAACTTTAGAACCGTTTGTGGTATATTGTGATGCGTCACTGATGAGTTTGGGTGGTCTATTGATGCAAAATCAGCAAGTAGTAGCTTATGCGTTAAGTAAGAAGTCTTTAAATATGTTGGTGCTGATGGTGAAAGAGTTGGATTTAATTGGACAATTTAGAGATTTGAGATTGATATGTGAAGGTACTCCTAATAGTGTTAGATTGAGTATGTTAAAGCTGACTAGTGGTATTCTTGATGGGATTAGAGAAGGTCAGAAAGCTGATGTTGAGTTGACCGATAAGTTGGCTTTGAATTACCAACGTAAAGGCGGTGAATTCACAATCGACAAGAACGGTATGATGAGGTTTAGTGAGCAGGTTTGTTTTCTTGATGTTTTTGAGCTTTGAAAGAATATTCCAGAAGAAGGACACCGTAGTGAATTATTGGACTATGACAATCTAAATGAGTTGAGTGCAAACTTAGAAGGGACACTATTATGTAGTAACGACAATTTATGCTTAAATGTGGTTGTCAGCTATCTATTGAAAAATTGAGGACTTGATCACCCTTAATCTCTTGTTGATAGTAGGCAGAATCATATTGTGGACCTCCGATTTTTTCAATACCGGGCCATACCTCTGATCTGTAGAGATACGTGAACTGACTCTTTTTTGTCGCTTAATGCTTTCGCATTTTTGAAAATTCACAGAGTCGCCACCGACCTTTTATTTTATCCAATTAAGGAAAGGTTTATAAAAGAAACAGAAAAAAGACCTTTAAGAAATTCTGGGTAAGGGGGTAGGTTATACAAAGGGAAGGTGTTAGCACCCTTTGTATCCATGGTTATCCATGGGCTCTTAAGTTTGCTTAGCTCACTTGTTTTTCGATCACTTTTCAATTGCTCTGAAATTGCTCATATGTGGTTTCAAATACCTTTGTAAATTGAATTTTGTAATGATCCGTGTGTGGATGTATACAAAATGCTTGTTTATCTTTCGAAAGATGTTTTGAAAAGAACGTTAACTTTGTAATAACCCGTGTTTGGATGTATACAAAGTATTGTCTTTTTTGAAAGTTTTGAAAAATCAACAGTGTATGAGAATTTTGTTTGTTTTGATTTGAGCAAGCAAACTAGGAGGTCTACCCTGAGTTGTAAGGTCTTTATCCTATTTCCTTTAAAAATCTATCCTTTCACCGGATATAAAAGCAAGGTTCGATTTTGTACTCAAAACAGTGGAATTTGACTTTGATTTTGAAAGATTGTAAAAGGGATTACCTGAAGAGGTGCAAGCGTGATTGTGAGTGGATTCAGATATTTATCTTTGAAGTTAGTGATCTAACGGTTCAATTTTATCTTTGACATACACGCAGTTTATATTTGCTGGAAATTAAAGTGCGGAAATGTAAAGTGCGGAAAGTAAATCTACGCTATTACATCGATTGTGCGGGAAATGTAAACTAGCCTATTTACATGAATTTGACATCCTATACATTTATCTAGGAATTTTAAATTGCAAGAAAAATAAAAGGCATGTTTTTGGACTTTTTATGATTTATTTTAATTATAATTAATGCAAGATTAATTAAATTAAAATGAAGAAAAAAGATGAAAATAGATTTAAAACTAGAAATAAGTTTAAAAATATGGACAAAATATTTGTTAATTAATTTTAAAACAAAACTAATTTTTTTGGATTTTTTGGAATTGATTTGAAATTGATTTAAGTTAATTAAAACATAATTATGCAAATAATTATACAAATAATTAAAACTTAAAGATAAAATTATTCAAAATATGTACAAAATTAGTTTATAATATATAAACAATATTTAATATAAAGAACAATTTTTTTTATGATTTTTTGATTGGTTAGAATAATTAAAAAGCAAATATATAAATATATACTAATTAATTATGTAAAATATTGAAATTTTGAAGAAAATAAAATATTTTTATTTCAGAAAATAATATATTATTTTAGAAGTCTAAAAATATTTTTTGTTTATTTTTTGGATTTTTAAAACTATTTTTAATTAATTTAACAAAGAAATTAAAATAAAAATAGAAAATAAAATAGAAATAAAGGATACTGATCCTGTGTGGTTGTGTGTGAGGGAGCATGGTGTGCATGCGTGATCTGGATCATTGGATGATTCATTAAATGAGATCAGGTGGTCCAGATGGTGAGGCACGTGGTAAAAGCTACACCTGCAAAGCACAGAATCAGAGGACAATTTAAAAAAAACGCGCGCGTCTGAACCAATGAGGTGGGGACACCTCATCATCTTCAACCTCTCGCCAGGGCCTTTTACACCGCTTTTATGAAACATGCGCTGTAGTTGATGAACCTCAAACCTGCAAAATAGCGAATAGGGGTAAACATGCAAAGATTTTTGGCGCGATGGTTCCATTCGTTTCGTCTTGTTCATGCGAATCTAATGGTGCTAATCAGAACTTCTAATTTTGCCTAATTTGGAAAGCCCTAAATTTGAAGCTATGAACCCTAAAATGGTAGTTTCGTTTATACATGTCCAAACTTCAATTAAGTTTCCAGAAATGATCTACACCTCAAACCAAACTCAATAGTATGTCTACATCTTGTTAAACATGTGTGAATAACCAGATACGAATTGATTTTAGTTTGAACAAATTTTGACCTGTGTAGCTCGATTCAGTGAGCTTCAAGGCTTGTAATTGATTGAGATAGTTTCAGTGATGTCTAAGGAAGGTATATGAATGCTTAGTTTGTATTGAAATGGACTGAAATTACAAATTCGAATTTGAGTTTTTCTTTGAATTTTTTGAAGTGATTACAAGTGTTATATGCTATGCTATGCTTCTGGTCTTGCCTCCTCTTTGCTGAACTAAGATAGCTTATTTATAAGCTATGTGTGCTTAGAAATGAAGCTAAGATGTGTCTTAGTTGCCTTTGTTGAAACTTTGCATTTTTTAATATAAAAAAGCTTGAATTCTTGACCAAGTCATCTTGCCTTCAATGCACCTGCCTTGCCCTTCAATTCTCTGCAGAAAGATGAAGATTCTTTGAGGTGAGTCATGCTTGATTTGTAAGCTAACCTTTATCCATGCATTTTCCTTTTAATTTTAATCTTAAAGTAAGATAAAATCATGCAAAAATGGATAAAAAAAGGTATGGGCTTAGTCTTGGTCGTGGGAGGCCCATAGTAACATGGAAATGATGTTTGAATGCTGAAAACTTGGCCCCATTTGGAAAAAATACATTTTTGAGCAATGTTGATTTCATGTATTTTCCCAAAATTTAGCCAACTTCAACAAGGTGTAAATCCTTCAATTTTTGTCATATGAAGGAGATCTTGCACTTTTTAGAAACCTCAAAGAGTCCTCTAACCAATGTCTTTGGTCTCATGTCAAAATGATTTTTGAAGCTCCTTGTGTGTCCTTTTGAAAAAAGTGTCTTTTTGTTGACTTTGAAAATGACCTGTAATGTCTTTGGTCATATTTTTCAAATGGTGAATCCAATGACCATGGGATCAATGGCATTTGAAAGATAATTGAATTTCCTTCAAAACAAGCTTTGGTTTGAATTTTTTGGATGAAGGATGAGAGAGTTATGATCAGTCAAAGTTGAGTTGACTTTTCAGGCAAAAACCCTAATTTTGAATCTTAGGGTTTTGTTGATTTTTGATCTTTCCTTGATGAATTATGATCATCCAATGATCAAATGATGAATCCTTTGACAAAATATGGACTTTGACAAAAAATTTCATTTTTGACTGTCTGTTGACTTTTTTGGTCAAACGGGTCGTCTGTTGACTGTTTGAGCTGCTGACGGTGCGTCTGAGTGAATTGAAGTTTGAAAATTTGTATGATGGTACTTTGAGATATATGGATGTGTATGAAATCCATTTGAGCTCTCAAAAACTTGTTGCTCCTGTAAAAACAAGAAAAACCCTGATTAGGGACTGTTTGTGTAGGAGACAGTTAAGCGTACCTGATTTTTGTGCAGTGTTGAGTCTCTGCTAATCGCGTGATATTCAGAAGACTTCTAACACAAAAATCTTGGAATTTTGAATTGTGAAAGATTGATTTGATTGATGGTACAAAACACTGAGAATTGTACTGCCAGCAGTTTGGCTGTCAACTGACTGTTCAGGTATTGATGTAGCAGTTAGAGTGAAAAATCAACAGTCAAAGTTAATTTTCTTTTTTTGTTGTTTTTTTGTTTTTGTTTTATGTGAAAAATGAAAGTTTATTTACATGACTTGTTAGAAAAACACAGACATAATAAATAACTAATATTTACGGTATGCGGGCAAAATTACCGATAATAACCCTGAAAATCATTTAATGCACAGAAATAGGAATATTTGACTGGCAGAAAACACACAAAATATTATCTTAGTAATTAAGCAATATTATGACAAATAGTACAACATTTAATACTGACAGTACAAATATCACATACTATATTGAACAGTACGACGAATAAACGGTACATTTAAGAAATAAGAAATACGGCAAATTTTAAGAATGACGATTAATGACCCATGCTATGAACAATAACATGTAGATGATTGGGAGTGCAACCATTGCAGGTCCACACTCTTCAGGACTATGCAGGCAGAAGAAAGTCATGATCACCGTAGCAATGGTGATGACTGTAAGAAACAGTGTCTCTATCCACTTTGCCATTCTTGTCAGGGAAGAAGAGAAAATAGATATGAGATAGGAATTTGAAAGATGAGTTGGAATTTGATGTGAGATTTTATGAAAGAAAATGAGAGGTATTTATAGAATGGAAAGAAGGAAAGAGACGTTGGGGAATGATGTGATTCCGTACAAAAGGAAAATTTGAGTGGAAGTAAGATTTGAAAGAAAGTGTATGATAGTGTTGGAAAAAGGAGAGATTTGATTTTTGAAAAAGAGATTTGAAAAGATTTTTGCAAATAATGGAATATAGTACAAAAATTAGTGGGAAACAAAAGATAATAATAATCTACTTGTTACCAGTACAGTCTGAGTTTCCTGATTCTGCGCCTGCAAAAAGATTTAACTCTGTACCAATTGTGTCAGTACCATTTATCTGTAAATAAATAAATAGCATGTGTGAAGTAATAAACAGTATTTGGCGTTTGCGTAAGAATAAATTCAACTGCAAGCCAAATTACTGTATAAGAAAAATTCTAAAAACTAAGTATTTCATATGTCAGGATATTTGTTGAAATAAAAATCCATGATTATATGAGACCCTTAATTTTCAGATTGGAGTTTTCTTGAAAAATATGTGGGCAAATTTTGGGGTATAACAGTTGCCCCTATTCAATCTTCTTAAACCTGAAGAGATTGTCTGAAATCTGAAGGTAGAAGATGATTGAATATTTAGATGCCCTGAAAATTTGCACTTACCTTGATCAGAAGAGATGTTGGAAGTTGCATTTGAATGTCGTCTGCGAAATGTTGTTGGCAGATTGAAACATTACCTGAGATGGGCTTTCAGATGCCACCTGGTAAATGTGTTGATGGTTTGTTCATCAGAATGAATCCATTGATTATATCTTGATGAAGGATTTGAAAGTCTTTGTGTTGACTGTTTCGGAACCGTCCAAGGTTACCGCTTTAAGTCTTGGAAGATAATCGTTACGGAACTTGTCCAAAGTTTTTCCGATTTAGATTTTGGAAGTTGATCATTGTGGAACCGTCTGAGGTATCGCTTTAGATCTGCAATGTTAGATCGTTCTGGAACCGTCTGAGGTATCGCTTTAGATCTGCAATGTTAGATCGTTTTGGAACCGTCTGAGGTATCGCTTTAGATCTGTAATGCTAGATCGTTTTGGAACCGTCTGAGGTATCGCTTTAGATCTGTGATGCTAGATCGTTCTGGAACCGTCTGAGGTATCGCTTTAGATCTGTGATGTTAGATCGTTCTGGAACCGTCTGAGGTATCGCTTTAGATCTGTGATGTTAGATCGTTCTGGAACCGTCTGAGGTATCGCTTTGATCTGTGATGCTTGTTTTTGAGTTGGTAAGTGATCAGAATGAATCTTCGGCTTGATTATATCTGAGAGAACCGTTCATGGAATTCAGGTGAACACGGCATGTGATTGAGAACATCTTTGTTGAAGATATCTGCCTACCTGAAAAATCAAGTTAGTGATATGCAATGTTTATGATGCATGTAAATGTGAGATATTCCCGGAGAAATATGCATGTTATGTTGTGTATGAATATGCGCATGATGCATGATGTATGATGTGATGATGTGAATATGTGAATGTATGAATATGTGAATGTATGAATGTATGAATGTGATGTCAAGCTTCTAATTGGAAAAATAAATTCCCACTAGTCAGCTGGACATGAATGTATTGTGATCGTTGATGATCTTTTGTCTTGCTTGAGTACCCTCGTCTGGGGAAATTCTTTGAGAACCCGGGTATCCCGTTGAAGGATCTTTGACTACTGCTTGGGGAACCAAAGGTAACTGGAAGTTCTGATGCCCTTTCAAATGGGAATGAGGAAGATGCATAATCCTCCGATGCACTATCTGACCAAGTCCGGGTGCGGGGATCACACCTTCTGAAGATAGTAATCTGGAACAACCCTGCTGGGGAATAAGACTTCTTTTGAAGAGAAAATCTTTTTGAGGAATTTGCTGAGAAATGCGTTTCTCTTGGTGATTTCCTTCTGATGGAATGATGTCCAGATGATCGGGACATTTCCTGAATGCCATTCCTGTTTTTCCTGGTAAACATCAATCATATTCAAATGCATATGTTCATTCAAAATTATCATTGGGACGCTTACGTATTTAAAACAGAAAAAATGAAAATAGTGATTTTTGAAAGAGCTGCATTGAAAAGAGCCATGATAGGCGGGTTAGCACAGGGAGACAACAATCCTAGAAGTAGGAAACTGTCAGAAAGTTTTGAAAAATATTTATGAAGATAAATAGCTATGTGAAAATGATCCAGTCAAGTTTCAACTCTGCTATTGCCAATCTGTCTTCGAGCATCTCATCCCTCACTTGTTGGAAGAAAGTGATTAGACTGATCGGTGTCTTTGAGGTGTTGAATCTTGATGGTGAGTAGGCAGCTGAACGGAACACAGTTGTATGCTTCATTCCCTAACTTTTGCCTAGGCCGCCCTTTCAGGTTTTCAGCCTACCGGGATAGTATTTGTTTAGTCTCTAATTTTTGCCTGGACCGCCCTTTCGGGTTTTCAATCCACCGAGACGCTCATTTTTGCCTAAGTTGCCCTTTCAGGTTTTCAACTTAGCGAGCTGTTTTTTTTCTTTTTAAGAGAAGTATTTTTTGACTATGTCAGCATTCACAGGGTGTGGGAAATCCTCGCCATCCATGGTGGTAAGCAACATGGCGCCGCCGGAGAATATTTTCTTGATTATGAATGGTCCCTCGTAGGTGGGAGTCCATTTGCCTCTGGGATCACCTTGTGGTAAGATGATGCGTTTGACAACCAAGCCACCAGTTTGGTATGCTTGACTTTTGACTTTTTTGTTGAAGGCTTTGATCATACGCTTTTGGTATAGCTGACCATGACAAATAGCTGCGAGCCTTTTCTCATCAATCAAGTTTATCTGGTCCAACCGTGTTTGAATCCAATCGTCTTCGTCTAGATTGGCTTCTTTCATAATCCTTAGGGAAGGAATCTGAATTTCAATTGGAAGAACTGCCTCCATACCATAGACTAAGGAAAATGGAGTTGCCCCTGTTGAAGTACGCGCAGATGTGCGATAACCATGAAGAGCAAAAGGTAACATCTCATGCCAGTCTTTGTAGGTTACTGTCATTTTTTGTATGATTTTCTTGATGTTCTTGTTGGCAGCTTCCACCGCGCCGTTCATCTTTGGTCGATATGGAGAGGAATTATGATGTTTGATCTTGAACTGTGTGCAAAGTTCAGTAATCATTCTGTTGTTCAGATTTGTGCCATTGTCCGTGATAATCCGTTCAGGGATGCCATACCGACAAATGAGATTGTATTTGATGAACCGGGCCACCACATTTTTGGTGACAGAAGCAAATGAAGCTGCTTCTACCCACTTTGTGAAGTAGTCAATAGCGACCAGGATAAAGCGATGTCCGTTGGAGGCAGTAGGTTTGATTTCTCCAATCATATCAATACCCCACATTGCAAAAGGCCAAGGAGCCGTCAGGACGCTTAATGGAACTGGAGGTACATGTACTTTGTCAGCGTATATCTGGCATTTGTGACATGTTCGGGAGTGATGATGGCAGTCTGTTTCCATGGTAGACCAGTAATAACCTGCTCTAAGGATCTTTTTAGCCATTGTATGTCCACTGGAATGAGTACCGAAGGCACCATTGTGTATTTCTTCCATGATCTGTTCTGCTTCCTTCTTGTTTACACAGCGAAGTAAAGTCGAGTCATGGTTGCGTTTGTATAGGGTTCCATTGCTTAGAAAGAATTTGGCAGCAAATCTCCTTAGAAACTTTCTGTCATTAATGGATGCCCCTTCAGGGTACTCCTGAGCTTCGAGATATCTTTTTACCTCATGGAACCATGGTTTTTCCTCGGTTCCTTCGGTATTGATCTCATTGCAATAGGATGGTTCATCTTGCCTGTAGATGGTGATCATAGGCGCCTCGTTGTCCCACCTGACTTTGAACATGGATGACATGGTAGCTAAAGCATCAGCTAGTTGATTTTCCTCGCGTGGGATGTGTTCGAAAGTGATTTCTTCGAAGTAAAGAATCAAACTCAGCACATATTCTTTGTAAGGAATTAGATTTGGGTGCTTTGTGTCCCATTCCCCTTTGACTTGGTAGATTACCAAGGCCGAGTCTCCGTAGACTTCTAGGAATTTGATTCTTAGATCGATTGCAGCTTTGAGACCCAGAATACATGCTTCGTATTCGGCTATATTGTTAGTGCAATTGAAGCATAACCTGGCAGTGAATGGTGTATGACCTCCTGCGGGGGAAATGATCACAGCTCCGATGCCATTGCCAAGTGCATTAGAAGCTCCGTCAAAAACCATAGTCCACCGGGATCCTGGCTCGGGTCCTTCTTCTGGTCCTGGTTGTTTGTAGTCATTGACTAGCATAATGTCTTCGTCTGGGAAGTCAAAGTTCAATGCTTGATAATCATCCACTGCTTGATGAGCCAGATGATCAGCTACCACACTTCCTTTGATTGCTTTTTGTGAAGTGTATTGAATGTCATATTCTGTTAAGATCATTTGCCATCTCGCTATTCTTCCAGAGAGAGCAGGTTTTTCGAACACGTATTTGATGGGATCCATCTTGGAGATTAGGAAAGTGGTGTGATTTAGCATGTACTGTCTTAGTCGGCGAGCTGCCCAAGCTAAGGCACAACAAGTTTTTTCGAGTAGTGAGTATCTTGTTTCACAATCGGTAAACTTTTTGCTAAGATAGTAGATTGCGTGCTCCTTTCGGCCGGATTCGTCATGTTGTCCTAGTACACACCCCATTGAGTCTTCTAACACAGTTAGGTACATTATCAGAGGTCTGCCTTCCACAGGTGGCAACAAGATTGGAGGTTTTTGGAGATATTCTTTGATTTTGTCAAAGGCTAACTGGCATTTGTCATTCCACCTTTCCACTTGATCTTTCTTCAACAGTTTGAAGATCGGCACACAAGTAGTAGTCATGTGGGCAATAAATCGGGCGATGTAATTTAGACGTCCCAAGAATCCTCTGACTTGTTTCTCGGTACGAGGTATAGGCATTTCTTGAATGGCTTTAACCTTGGCGGGATCAACCTCAATACCTTTGCTGCTGACGATGAAACCTAAGAGTTTGCCGGATCTTACTCCAAAGGTACACTTATTTGGGTTCAGTCGCAACTTGTATTTCTTGAGTCTGTCAAACAACTTGTGTAAATGACCCAAATGTTCTTCCTCGGTGTTGGATTTTGCAATCATGTCATCGACATACACCTCTATTTCTTGATGAATCATATCATGAAATAGCGCTACCATTGCACGTTGATAGGTTGCTCCTGCGTTTTTCAGACCAAAGGGCATTACTTTGTAACAAAAGGTTCCCCAGGGTGTTGTGAAGGTTGTTTTTTCCATGTCTTCGGGTGCCATCTTGATTTGATTGTACCCTGAGAATCCGTCCATAAAGGAGAATACCTTGCATTGTGCGGTATTGTCAACCAGTACATCGATGTGTGGTAAAGGGAAATCATCTTTGGGGCTTGCCCGGTTCAGATCTCTGTAGTCCACGCACATTCTGACTTTCCCGTCTTTTTTAGGTACAGGGACGATGTTAGCTATCCAAGGAGGATAACTTACAACTTTTAGGAATCCGGCATTGAACTGTTTTTCAACCTCGTCTTTGATCTTTTTTGACATATCAGGCCTACTCCTTCGTAGTTTCTGTTTGACTGGAGTGCTACCTTCTTTGATTGGTAGGCGATGAACTACGATGTCCGTGTCAAGGCCTGGCATATCCTCATAGGACCAGGCGAATATCTCGACGTAGTCTCGCAGCATTTGAATCAGTCTTTGCTTGACGCTGTGTTCTAAATCAGCCCCTATTTTGACTTCTTTCTTTTCTTCGTTGCTGCCCAAGTTGATGACCTCAATTGGCTCCTCGTGAGGCTGTATGGCCTTGTCTTCTTGTTCTAGCAGCCTTGCAAGTTCTCTTGGCACTTCACAATCTTCCTCACTTTCGTCCTCAGTTTGGTAGATCGGATTTTCAAAGTCATGACGGGCAATAGCAGAATCGTTGTTGACTGGATCCAGAGTGTATGTGAATCTGCAAGTTAATTATGTGAGTATGTGTGAAGAAAAAACATAGCTATTTGAAAGCGAAGAAAGAAGGAAAAAGGATCACAAAATTTAAATATGCAAGCGTCCCATGATTTTATTGAATGCACATGATCATGATATGATAAGCCCTTATAGAAGGACCAGTGTGCTAAGGCACACGGCTTTCAAGCTCATGGTTCGATTGTTCAGGAACCACTTTTATCTTTGCACATTATACACAAAGAAAACAGGAAATGGCATTTACTCCTGGTCAAAGGAGATCACATCCTCAGCTTTCCAGTTGTTCAATCCACTGTTGTGAGCAGGGGGTACCCAGCTGTTCCAGTTGCAGTTGTCTTTTTCATCTTCCACAGCATTGATTTCATTAGTGGGAAAATGAGCCGGTGATCCTTCGGGATAAGGGATATACTCTGCTGGATACGAGAGCCCAGGCTGAGATATCTCTGTTGGCTGAGCGAGATGCTCGATAAGGCCGTCCCATGAAGTCGGGATGATGTCTTGAATAGAGACTTGTGCATCTTGGTGAGGAGTGTATGCTGACAGAAAGCAACCCTCGTTATTTGGTATTTCCCTGGCTTTTTCAAGAGCGAAATTGTCATCGTAATGTTCATCCCATCCAGTTGGGACAATGTCCTCCATGGCAATTTGTGAGCTCGGAGGAGCGGAATATTTCACCATATAGTCATATTTGCCGCTGGGTTCTCCTAGCGTGTCCCATACTTCTTTGGGTGGATTTTGATATTGCTCAGTGGCGGGACTTGTGAAAATTTGATCATTTCCAACTTCATCACCCCATCCAGTCGGGGTAAGGTCCTCCATAGCAATATAAGAATTCTGAGGTTCGGCATACTGATAATTATACCCGCCGTTTGGTTCTCCCACAGCATCCCACATTCCCATGGAAATGGGTGGAATTTCATCTGGATATGGCTGAATGATATGGTTCATGAACACTCCTTCATCTTCAATAGCGTTTACTTCTTGGCTGACGAAGTGTGACATCAATCCTTCAGAACGAGGACTTTGATCATTCTTTTGATTTTCACTATCATAGCCCAGGCCTAGCTTGTCAGATTTGTAGGGTATATCGGGAAGCTGTCCCCATACTGTGCAATCACCCTGTTCAATCATGGCTTTGGCATCTTTGAGAGAAGCCATAGTTGTAGTTGGAGTAGCAGGAATATGCTTGGTGGTAGAGACATCTGGAGAGACCACCTCAAATGATTGGCATGGAGTTTCGATGAATTCGTCCTCCAACTCGACATATTTGGAATTGCTTAGGTGACTAACCACATATTCCTCTTCGCCATAGACTGTGACAATCTTTCCTTTTACTGGATATTTTAACTTCTGATGCAGGGTAGAAGTTACAGCGTTTGCCCCATGTATCCAAGGGCGTCCAAGTAAACAGGAGTAGGCTGGGTGAATTTCCATTACGTAAAAGATAGAATCAAAGATTTGAGAACCCACTCTGATTGGGAGATTCACTTTTCCGTATACCGTTCTGGTTGACCCGTCAAAGGCTCTTACCACAACATCGCTTGGTTGTAACACAATTCCTTCGAAGTCAAGCTTTTCTAGTACTGTTTTCGGTAACACGTTCAGAGAAGAACCGTTATCTACTAGCACATGAGATAGAGTGGTGCCATTACATTCAATGGAGATATGTAAGGCTTTGTTGTGATTTTTTCCAGCAGGGGTTAGATCCACATCAGAGAAACCGAGACCATTGCTCACGGTTAGATTGGCAACACAATTCTCAAATTGGTCGACTGAGATCTCTTGAGGCACATGCGCAGCTTTCAGGAACTTCATCAGAGCTTTGGCATGAGCTTCTGAATATTTTAGCAGAGATAGCATTGAGATTTTTGAAGCGGTGTGCCCCAGTTGCTCAACAATATTGTAATCACTCTTGCAGATGATTTTCAATATTTCCTCCATTTCTTGCTTTGATGGATCCTCAGCAGTGATCTCCACCGGGGTTTGAATTTGTTCAACTTGTGGCTCTTTGCCTCGAGCGTTGACATTTTGATTAGGAACTGGGACTCGGACTGGACCAGCAGCAACATTTGGAGAAATTTCTGGTGAAAAGATTCTTCCACTTCTCGTGATCTTGCTGGTACCCACAATATTACCCACAGTTGGAGTAGTTAACTTTGCGGTCTCTTCAGTCGAGGTACTCTGCTTAACTCCATGAATGTAAACATTAGCGTCATATCCCCATGGGACAGCTTTGTCTGAGGAGTATGGAAATGGAGTTGGACTAGCAATGACTACTGATGCCACTTTGAGTGTAGCAGAAATTTTGAATGGAGCCTTGGCAGAGATTTTGAATGGTAAGCTGGAGATCACTGAGGCATCCTCTATTCTTATCCCGTTTGCAAAGACTTCGCACAGCACGTCCATAGAAGGGAGCCTCTCAAACATAATGATACGGCGATCCATCCATTTTTGAATTCCCATCCTCAGATTTTCACAACCATTGGGCAGGCAAGAGCAGTAAAAGCAGTCGGGGTCACACCCTGGGAAGTAACCAGCTCGGATTAGCTTTCCTTTGACTTCGCAGAGTGGAGTTGATAATTCGTTCACATCATAGATGTAAACAGTGTCCAGGATAGCGTTGACAGTTTTGTCATGCTTTGGCATAGGTGCTGTGATGACATTTGGAGTTTCTGGAGGATCGAACTCAATTTCACCAGCATCTATCATATCTTGTATTTTATTTTTCAGGGCCCAGCAGTGATCTGCGTCATGTCCTGGACAGTTTGAGTGATAGGCACATGTCGCATCAGGGCGATAATTCAGAGAGGAAGTGTTGACATTCTTTGGAGGACCTCTTAAGGTGATCAGATCTGCTTTTAGCAAGTGCTGCAATGCCTGAGAAATTGGCATGTTGATTTTGGTGAAATTTCTTCTTGGTGCATCTGGTCGATGCGTATATTTTGGCTGTTGATCTTTTTGAGGTGCAGATGCGGAGATCAGAACTGCCCCTACAGATTGATGCTGCTCACTTTTGCGACTTTTTTGAATTTGAGTTGCATTGACCTCATTTCTCCCACTGATGGGCCTTTTTGTAGTACCAGAGGTGGAACCTATTTGAATTTTTCCATTTTGAATGCCACTTTCGACACGTTCTCCGGTCAGTATCAGGTCAGTGAAACCTGATGATGAACTTCCCAGCAAATGGCTATAGAAAGGGCCAGTTAAAGTGCCCATGAACATGTCAACTAGTTCGCGATCAGATAAGGGTGGTTGAACCCTTCCAGCCATATCTCTCCACTTTTGTGCATATCCTTTAAAACTTTCTTTTGGTCCCATAGACATGCCCCTTAGTTGAGTACGGGTTGGCGCAAGATCAGCATTGTATTGGTACTGTTTGTAAAAAGCAGCAGCTAATTCTTCCCAAGTATGAACCTTGGTATTTTCCAGCTGATAGTACCACTCGAGTTGTGTACCCGACAGACTTTCTTGGAAGAAGTGAATCCACAATTTGTTATCCGTTGTATGAGGTTGTATCTTCCTTACATAGGATCTCAGATGTAGTTTCGGGCAAGAAACTCCATCATATTTTGCAAAGACAGGAACTTTGAATTTTGGAGGGATAACAACATCCGAGATGAGCCCCAGATCATTGAAATCTAAGCCAGGTATTTTTTGTATCTCCATAGCTTTCATACGGTCTTCCAGCTGTTGGTATTTTTCATTATCCGGTTCGTCCCCAGAATGATCATTTTCTTCATTTGAAGAGAGAGAGGGTTTAGCAGAACCCTGGTTGCTTTGATTGTCTTCTTGTTCATCATCACCGACTGTTTCAGGGATCGGTGGCTTTGTGAACTTTTTGACTGGAATTTTGATCTTTCTTCTCAGGTGACTCACACCTACAGATCCTTTGGGCTTCTTTTTCTTCTTGATTATCAGGGCTTTCAGTTCTTGCTGCCCCTTTGCCAGTTCCAGAATTGCCACTTGAACTTGGGCATTCTGTGCTTCGAGATTCTTGATACTTGCCTCGGATTCCATCTCTTCTGACTGAAATAAACAGCGAGGAGATGAGAAATCCGTCATGAGAACCTGTTATGAAATGTGCATGACTGGATGCCATGTGTATGCAATGTATGAAATGCAAATGTATATGAATGCAATGTATGAAATGTATATGCAATGCATGAAGTGAAATGTGTGTGCAATGTTTCAAGGATCTTAGAGTTTAGATTTGTTAAAGAAGAAACAAACGTTAGTTAATCAATTTATTTCTCTTTTTTTTCTTCTTTTTTCTTTGCCTCATTTGGGCTTACAAGACAGAAAAATAAATGATCCTTCAGGTCTCCCGTGGACGCTTTCTTTTTGCCCCCAGGAATGTGTTGATCTGCTGTTCTTCTTGAAGCTGTCCGGTGAGCTCCAATATCCTTCTCTCATAGTCTTGACAGTATGATTGGAAGGTATCTCTTTCCTCTTTGAGTTGAACCCAAGATTTTTGCAACTCTTTTAGGTCAGTTGGCATCTCCGGGTGTAAAATAACTTGAGGTTCATATCCTTCGACCTCTGGTTCAATAGTCACAGGTAGAACAGCAGGATATGGCATAAGGAGTTTCTGAGCATGAGTACGGACCCATCTGAGGTAAGGTTCCATAGGGATAGAATTCCATTGCCCCAGAGTTTTGCTTTCTATTCTATAGACACTGCCCCATGCATGTATGAACCTTCGTCGGTGTCTATGAGAATCATTCTCGTAATCAAACACAATGCCATGGATAATCATGTCATGAGGACCGTTGCTCCTTGCATATCCGAATTGGCGTAGAGCTAAAGAGGGATTGTAAGTGATGCCTCCTTTGATGCCAAGGAGTGGCACATTAGGGTACTCTCCACAATGATCAATGATAGTAATGTCTCTTTGAAAGAAGTTGTTCCACCGGATATCTGAATGAGACAAAGACATAATCCTGCGAGACCAATGCATTCTTTGTTCATTTCTCAACACTGATCGGGGAAGATGAAATGTAAACCACCTAGCCAGTAGTGGTATACAGCACATGAGAGTTCCTCGTTTCTTCATGGTACGAGTGTGTAGAGAATGTAGAATGTCTCCCAGCAATGTTGGTACCGGGTTACGGATTAGGAAAAGGTTGATGATGTGTACACTTATGAACTGGTCGGGATTAGGGAATAAAACCAACCCATAGATCAAAAGTGTTAGAACAAGATTTGTTCTTATCAATTATCTTAGTTTTGATGATAACAATAATATGAATTTTGCTTAAGATAATATGGTACTCTAATCCAATGCAATTTCCCTTTCAGGAAATATATATAAAGAGTACGCATAATTCAGCGCTCAGAAGATGTGTCTCAAATGGTTCAGCGTGCAACATCAGAACATGGTCTGGCAAGACATCAGAAGATGGTCGAAGCAGAATCAGAACATGGGTCTATGGAAGCATCAGAAGAACATGAGATCAGAAGCACTGAAAATCAGAAGATGGTATCACGCTCAGAAGCACTTCAAGATCAGAAGATGATGTGCACCAAGCTGTTTGACTCTGATGATATTCAAACGTCGTATTCACAAACATCAGATCAGAAGGAAGTACACGTGGCAGACTACGCTGACTGACAAAAGGAACGTTAAAGCTACTAAAGGCTACGTCAGTAGACACAGCGTGAACAAGGCTCGAGGTAGTTGACAAAAGCGTATAACATTAAATGCAAAGCTGTACGGAACACGCAAAGCATTAAATGCATTCAACGGTCATCTTCTCAACGCCTATAAATATGAAGTTCTGATGAGAAGCAAGGTTAACGATTCTGCACAAAATCAACTTATATCAAACTTGCTGAAACGCTGTTCAAATCAAAACTCAGAATCTTCATCTTCATCAAAGCTCACTACATTGCTGTTGTAATATCTTAGTGAGATTAAGCTTAAACTGTAAGAGAAATATCACAGTTGTGATTATCGCTTTTAAGAAGCATTTGTAAACTCTTGAATTGATTACATTAAGTTGTAAGGAACTAGAGTGATCGGTTGATCAGTATACTCTAGGAAGTCTTGGCAGTTGGCTGAGCAGTTTGTAACTAGAGTGATCAGGTTGATCAGAATACTCTAGAGGAAGTCTTAGCAGTTGGCTGAGCAGAAAGTCTTAGGAGTGAACTAAGCCTAGAGTGATCGTGTTGATCAGTAGACTCTAGAAAAAGTCTTAGGAGTGAACTAAGCAGTTGTTCCTGGAGTGATCAGGTTGTGATCAGAAGACTCTGGAAGACTTAGTTGCGGCTAAGTGGAAAACCATTGTAATCCGTGCGATTAGTGGATTAAATCCTCAGTTGAGGTAAATCATCTCTGCGGGGGTGGACTGGAGTAGCTTCGTTAACAGCGAACCAGGATAAAAATATTTGTGCATTTATTTTTATCGTCCAAGATTTAAAGTCACACTTATTCAATCCCCCCCTTTCTAAGTGTTTTTCTATCCTTCAATTGGCATCAGAGCGCCGGTTCTAAGGTGCAAGCACTTAACCGTGTTTAGAAAAGATTCAGGAAGAGAAAAACGCTTCATTTAAAAGATGGTTGATGAAAGTGAAAGGACTATACCTACACCTGCATCTACATCTGGCTCTGCTGAGCAATACAACGGTAACAATGGTTATACTAGACCGCCGGTATTTGATGGTGAAAACTTTGAATACTGGAAAGATAAACTGGAAAGTTACTTTCTGGGTCTAGATGGTGATCTATGGGATCTTCTGATGGATGGTTACAAACATCCTGTAAATGCCAGAGGCGTAAAGCTGTCAAGGCAAGAAATGAATGATGATCAAAAGAAGCTTTTCAGGAATCATCATAAATGTAGAACTGTTTTGCTGAATGCTATCTCTCATGCTGAGTATGAGAAGATATCTAACAGGGAAACGGCCTATGACATATATGAGTCCTTGAAAATGACTCATGAAGGAAATGCTCAAGTCAAGGAGACAAAAGCTCTTGCCTTAATCCAGAAGTATGAAGCCTTCAAGATGGAGGATGATGAAGACATTGAAAAGATGTTTTCGAGATTTCAAACTCTTACTGCTGGATTGAGAGTTCTTGACAAAGGATACACCAAGGCTGATCATGTGAAGAAGATCATCAGAAGCTTACCCAGAAGATGGGGTCCTATGGTGACTGCATTCAAGATTGCAAAGAATCTGAATGAAGTTTCTCTGGAAGAGCTTATCAGCGCCTTGAGAAGTCATGAAATAGAGCTGGACGCAAATGAGCCTCAAAAGAAAGGTAAGTCTATTGCATTAAAATCAAATATCAAGAAATGCACTAACGCTTTTCAGGCCAGAGAAGAAGATCCTGAAGAATCAGAATCTGAAGAAGAAGATGAACTGTCCATGATTTCCAGAAGGCTAAATCAACTCTGGAAGACCAAGCAAAGGAAGTTCAGAGGCTTCAGAAGTTCAAGGAAATTTGAACGTGGAGAATCTTCTGATGAAAGAAGATTTGACAAGAAGAAGGTCATGTGCTATGAATGCAATGAGCCTGGACACTACAAGAATGAATGTCCAAATCTTCAAAAGGAAAGTCCCAAGAAAAAGTTTCATAAGAAGAAAGGTCTTATGGCAACCTGGGATGAATCAGAAGATGATTCAGAAGATGAGCAGGCCAACTGTGCGCTGATGGCGACAGAAGATGACGGATCAGAATCTACATCAGAATCAGATTCTGAAGAGGTATTTTCTGAACTTACTAGAGATGAGTTAGTTTCCGGTCTAACTGAACTTCTGGAACTCAAGTCTCAGATTAGTCTCAAATACAAAAAGCTGAAAAAGCAATTTGAATTTGAAACAAAGAAGCTTGAGTTGGAGAATTCTGAATTAAAAGAAAAACTTTTAAAATTATCCAATAATGTTGGATCTCCTTCTGATTCAGAAAAATCCACTCCTAGTCTGAACCATATTCTGAAAGAATATGATTTAAGTTTCAGAAAGTTCTTATCTAGAAGTATTGGCAGAAGTCAGCTAGCTTCTATGATATATGCTGTGTCTGGAAACAAAAGAGTTGGCATTGGTTATGAGGGTGAAACCCCATACAAACTTGAACCTGTTGATGAAATGAAAATTACATACAAGCCATTGTATGATCAGTTCAAGTATGGCCACTCTCATGATATTAGGCACACCTCACATGCACAAAGTTTTCACATAACACACACTAAGAAGCATGTGACACAACCTAGGAAATATCATGAAACTCACATTAAGAATTATCATGCTGTTCCTCCTATTGCTTACAATGTTAAACCCAAGTTCAATCAGAACTTGAGAAAATCTAACAAGAAAGGACCCAAAAAGATGTGGGTACCTAAGGATAAGATTATTCCTATTGCAGATATCCTTGGCTGCAAGAAGGACAAAGCACAACATGTCATGGTACCTGGACTCTGGATGCTCGCGACACATGACAGGAAGAAGGTCTATGTTCCAAGACCTGGTGCTTAAGTCTGGAGGAGAAGTCAAGTTCGGAGGAGATCAGAAGGGCAAGATAATTGGCTCTGGAACTATAAAGTCTGGTAACTCTCCTTCCATTTCTAATGTACTTCTTGTAGAAGGATTAACTCATAACCTCTTATCTATCAGTCAATTAAGTGACAATGGTTATGATATAATCTTCAATCAAAAGTCTTGCAAGGCTGTAAATCAGAAGGATGGCTCAATCCTATTTACAGGCAAGAGGAAGAACAACATTTATAAGACAGATCTGCAAGATCTTATGAGTCAGAAGGTGACTTGTCTTATGTCTGTTTCTGAAGAGCAGTGGGTCTGGCACAGAAGATTAGGTCATGCTAGTTTGAGAAAGATCTCTCAGATTAACAAACTGAATCTTGTCAGAGGACTCCCTAATTTGAAATTCCAATCAGATGCTCTTTGTGAAGCATGTCAGAAGGGCAAGTTCTCCAAACCTGCATTCAAGTCTAAGAATGTTGTTTCTACCTCAAGGCCATTAGAACTCTTGCACATTGATCTGTTTGGCCCAGTCAAAACAGCATCTGTCAGAGGAAAGAAATATGGATTAGTCATCGTAGATGATTATAGCCGCTGGACATGGGTAAAATTCTTGAAACACAAGGATGAGACTCATTCAGTGTTCTTTGATTTCTGCATTCAGATTCAATCTGAAAAAGAGTGTAAAATCATAAAGGTCAGAAGTGATCATGGTGGTGAATTTGAGAACAGACCCTTTGAAGAATTCTTCAAAGAAAATGGTATTGCCCATGATTTCTCTTGTCCTAGAACTCCACAGCAAAATGGGGTTGTAGAACGAAAGAATAGGACTCTTCAAGAAATGGCCAGAACCATGATCAATGAAACCAATATGGCTAAGCATTTCTGGGCAGAAGCAATAAACACTGCATGTTATATTCAGAATAGAATCTCTATCAGACCTATTCTTAATAAGACTCCCTATGAATTGTGGAAGAATAAAAAGCCCAACATTTCATATTTCCATCCTTTTGGATGTGTGTGCTTTATTCTGAACACTAAAGATCATCTTGGTAAGTTTGATTCCAAAGCTCAAAAGTGTTTCCTTCTTGGATATTCTGAACGCTCAAAAGGCTACAGAGTATACAATACTGAAACATTGGTTGTAGAAGAATCAATCAATATCAGGTTTGATGATAAGCTTGGTTCTGAAAAACCAAAGCAAGTTGATAATTTTGCAGGTTGTGATATTGACATATCAGAAGTTGTTGAGCCAAGAAGCAACGCATCAGAAGCAGAGCTTCTCAGAAGCAAAGAATCTAAAGATCAAGTATCAGCTTCTCTGGAGGATCTAAGTATTTCTGAAGAACCATCTGTCAGAAGATCATCCAGACTCATCTCTGGTCATTCAGAAGATGTCATTCTTGGAAAGAAGGATGATCCAATCAGAACAAGAGCATTCCTTAGAAACAATGCAGACTGTCAATTAGGTCTTGTATCTTTGATCGAGCCAACTTCTGTTGATCATGCTCTAGAAGATCCAGACTGGATAATTGCTATGCAAGAAGAACTAAATCAGTTTACAAGGAATGATGTTTGGGATCTTGTTCCTAGACCAGATGGATTCAATATAATCGGTACAAAATGGGTCTTCAGAAACAAGCTCAGTGAGAAAGGCGAAGTGGTAAGGAACAAAGCCAGACTGGTGGCTCAGGGTTATAGTCAGCAAGAAGGGATTGACTACACAGAAACCTTTGCACCAGTGGCCAGGTTAGAATCTATTCGTCTATTAATTTCTTTTGCCACTCAACATAACATCACTCTCTATCAGATGGATGTTAAGAGTGCCTTCTTAAATGGTTATATAGATGAAGAAGTTTATGTCCATCAACCTCCTGGTTTTGAAGACTCTATGTCTCCTAATCATGTTTTTAAACTTAAGAAATCATTGTATGGATTGAAACAGGCTCCCAGAGCTTGGTACGAACGCTTAAGTTCTTTCCTTCTGGATAATGGTTTCACTAGAGGAAAAGTGGACACTACTCTCTTTTGTAAAACCTTTGAAAAGGATATTTTAATTTGTCAAATATATGTAGATGATATTATTTTTGGAACATCTAATGCTACACTTGGAAAGGAGTTTGCTAAGTCTATGCAGGCTGAGTTTGAAATGAGCATGATGGGAGAACTCAAGTATTTCCTTGGAATACAAATAAATCAAACATCAGAAGGAACGTATGTTCACCAGACCAAGTATGTGAAGGAACTTCTGAAGAAGTTTAATCTTCTAGACTGCAAAGAAGCCAAAACTCCTATGCATCCAACATGCATCCTAGGTAAGGATGAGGTAAGTAAGAAGGTAGATCAGAAGCTATACAGAGGTATGATTGGATCTCTTCTATATCTGACTGCTTCTAGACCTGACATTCTGTTCAGTGTTTGTTTGTGTGCTAGATTCCAATCAGATCCTAGAGAATCTCATTTAACTGCTGTTAAGAGGATTCTAAGGTATCTGAAAGGTACTACTAATGTTGGTTTAGTTTACAGAAAATCTAAAGAATACAACTTAGTAGGATTCTGCGATGCTGACTATGCTGGAGACAGAATTGAAAGAAAAAGTACTTCAGGAAGTTGCCAATTTCTTGGAAGTCATTTGATCTCCTGGTACAGCAAGAAGCAAGCAACTATTGCTCTATCAACAACAGAAGCAGAATATGTCGCTGCTGCAATGGAAGCAAACCCATGCAGGGACATGGTTATCTGGATTCCTGAGTATCCTGTTCTGCTTGGAGACTTCAAGACCTTATTTAACTTTCTGAGGGAAAACCCTTCTAAGAAAGACCCTAGCTTGGTCATTCCAGAAGTTGTTGACCCACCAGAAGTTGAAGGTCCCTCTGCTCCAAGGAATCTAGCTGCCATTCTTCAGGCACTTGAGAATGGCGACTCGGAAATTCCTGCTGCAGAATATGGAGATGCTTCTATGCAAGAAGCAGATGCTGAAGATCATGTTGCTAAATCAGACCCTGTTGAGGACATCCCAGCAAATGATACCTCTATGGAAGCTGCAGATCATGTTGTCATTCCTGTGGTTGAAAGCGGTGAAGCTTCCTCTGATGAACCTTCTCGTCTTGCAAGGACTCTAGAAGCGATTCAGAGGAGACAGGATGAGCAAAGCTCACTCAATGACAAGTATGATGCTTTCATTGAAAGGCAAGAAGGACACAACAACGATGTTAAAGAGATGCTGGCCAAGATCTTATCAAGACTAGGGCCATCTTAGATTGAGTCTGTGGTGTTTCTTTCTTTTCTTTGCATCTGTTTTGTTTCTGTGCATCTGATCTTTTCATCCTGTACTTTTGTACCCATTGGTTGAACCTTAATGAAATCATCTTCTTCCTCCATGTGTTCTGTTTTATACATCTGAATCTTTTTATATATTCTTTTTGATGTTATGACAAAAAGGGGGAGAAAGATAAATGATAAATGATTTGATTAAATCTATCAGTTGCTGGGTAAAGGCTCCCACACATTCACTAACAAGAACTGCAAGTTCTATATGGTTTAAGTGTTTTGCAGGTACAGAGAAGTGAAGTGAATCTTCAAAGCAAACACTAGAAGCAAAACCATGGAAACTGAAGCAAGCTGAGTGCTGTCAAGCTTCAGAGATCAGAAGCAAGAAAGAAGAATGAATCAGAAGCACTGATAATAGAATTTGAATATCATTGTCTATCCTGTTATGACAAAATTCTATTTGCCCTGATACATATAATGTTATGGCTCTGATACATTATTTGCTCTGATACATGTTTTTAGCCTAAATGCTCTGATACATTTGGCTCTGATACATATCATGTATTTGAATATACATTCTATGTTCTAACTCGTTCATGCTGACTTTTGTCGTTTAGTTTTTGTTCTGTAACATTTCAGGATGTAGAGATGCTCAGATGATGCTCTGGTACATTCAACAATGTTCTGATACAAATCTAGCATGAAGTGATGTTGGTAGACATTCAAAGTTCTGAAGCTATCCGAGGGAAGCAGAAATCAGAAGATGTGAATGTTCTAAAAGATCCAGTAATTCAAGTTCTGAAGCTGTCCTGAATGGAAGCAGAAGTCAGAAGCTGTGAATGTTCTGAAGATCAAAGAAATTCAAGTTCTGAAGCTGTCCAATGGAAGCAGAAGTCAGAAGCTATGAATTCTCTGAAGGCAGAAGCTATATGATCGTCTCTACCGAAATAATCAGGGAAGTCTTTTATCAAAGTTCTTCGAGTATTTATTTCAGGGGGAGATTATTTATCTCAGGGGGAGATTGTTAATCTCAGGGGGAGACATATTCATATGCTTATGCTATAGCTGTGTAATTTGTCTTTTGCCGTCTACTCTTTCTGATCGCAAATTCATATCATTTATATATGTTTTTGTCATCATCAAAAAGGGGGAGATTGTTAGAACAAGATTTGTTCTTATCAATTATCTTAGTTTTGATGATAACAATAATATGAATTTTGCTTAAGATAATATGGTACTCTAATCCAATGCAATTTCCCTTTCAGGAAATATATATAAAGAGTACGCATAATTCAGCGCTCAGAAGATGTGTCTCAAATGGTTCAGCGTGCAACATCAGAACATGGTCTGGCAAGACATCAGAAGATGGTCGAAGCAGAATCAGAACATGGGTCTATGGAAGCATCAGAAGAACATGAGATCAGAAGCACTGAAAATCAGAAGATGGTATCACGCTCAGAAGCACTTCAAGATCAGAAGATGCTGTGCACCAAGCTGTTTGACTCTGATGATATTCAAACGTCGTATTCACAAACATCAGATCAGAAGGAAGTACACGTGGCAGACTACGCTGACTGACAAAAGGAACGTTAAAGCTACTAAAGGCTACGTCAGTAGACACAGCGTGAACAAGGCTCGAGGTAGTTGACAAAAGCGTATAACATTAAATGCAAAGCTGTACGGAACACGCAAAGCATTAAATGCATTCAACGGTCATCTTCTCAACGCCTATAAATATGAAGTTCTGATGAGAAGCAAGGTTAACGATTCTGCACAAAATCAACTTATATCAAACTTGCTGAAACGCTGTTCAAATCAAAACTCAGAATCTTCATCTTCATCAAAGCTCACTACATTGCTGTTGTAATATCTTAGTGAGATTAAGCTTAAACTGTAAGAGAAATATCACAGTTGTGATTATCGCTTTTAAGAAGCATTTGTAAACTCTTGAATTGATTACATTAAGTTGTAAGGAACTAGAGTGATCGGTTGATCAGTATACTCTAGGAAGTCTTGGCAGTTGGCTGAGCAGTTTGTAACTAGAGTGATCAGGTTGATCAGAATACTCTAGAGGAAGTCTTAGCAGTTGGCTGAGCAGAAAGTCTTAGGAGTGAACTAAGCCTAGAGTGATCGTGTTGATCAGTAGACTCTAGAAAAAGTCTTAGGAGTGAACTAAGCAGTTGTTCCTGGAGTGATCAGGTTGTGATCAGAAGACTCTGGAAGACTTAGTTGCGGCTAAGTGGAAAACCATTGTAATCCGTGCGATTAGTGGATTAAATCCTCAGTTGAGGTAAATCATCTCTGCGGGGGTGGACTGGAGTAGCTTCGTTAACAGCGAACCAGGATAAAAATATTTGTGCATTTATTTTTATCGTCCAAGATTTAAAGTCACACTTATTCAATCCCCCCCTTTCTAAGTGTTTTTCTATCCTTCAAAAAGTGCCATAACTTCCTCAAAAGCTGGATAACTTTTGTTTTCTAGCAGTAGTCGAGCCTTTTCCAATAAGAATTTGGCAAGTAAACCCTTAACTCCACTCTTTGTTTCCCAATTGGACTCGATTTCTGATTTCCGCAGATGTAAAGCAGCAGCAATGACTTCAGGTTTTGGAATCCTTTCTAAACCAGTGAAAGGTAATTGATTTCGAACAGGCAATCCAATTAGTTCAGAGAATTCTTCCAAAGTGGGTACCAACTGGTAATCAGGAAAGGTAAAGCAATGATGTTCAGGGTCAAAGAACTGGAACAGGACCCGTATCATGTCTTCTTCAAATTTTGAGGTAACCAAATGGAGTAGGTGACCATGCCTTTCAGTGAATTGAACATTCCTGGGGAATTCTGACACTAAGTCTTTTAGTTCAGATGGTACCGTTGAGATGTTGATTCGGATGTAATCTTTGGTGGCGGGAGCCATTACCTGCAAAAACAAAGGTAAACTCTTTGATCCTTGAAGTGTTTGGTGCAAAAAATGATATGCTTATGATGCAAACATGTGGCACACAAAAACAAATCAAACAATAGCCTTAGGTTTAAAGGCTTGCATGGAGCTGATAGGTGATACCCTCCCCACTGAAGTTGAGTTGGTTAAAACCTGTCCTAGAATTGGATTCGGGTTCTATGATCCTTGGAAGTAACATCTCAATACGGCGCTCGAGCGGCCGATCAAAATATTCCTCGAGGATAACTAACTTCGATCAATTTCAAAGCTAGCCACTTAATAGGCCACAAGTCAAGTTCAACTAAAAAGGTTCTAAGACAAATTAGTGTTTAATGACATTTCGGAAGCCTAATATACTCCTTGATCGTTTTCAAGGGACATCAGTATAAACCAAAGTGTCGCACTAACGATGACTACCAGATCAACCGTATCGGTACATGCCGTACAGTTTCCTTGGTCTATTGTCATATACTTAAGGTATCTCGAGATTCGGGTTAGAATCTTTCACACAAGCAAAATACCCAAGCAAGCCTTTGAAAAATAGAGCAATCAAGTCAATCAATTGAAAACATCGAAGTGATCTATTCTCTTAAGGTAACCCCTTTTGAAAACATTTTGTTTTTGAAAGTATTTCCCCAGCAGAGTCGCCAGTTCTGTGGACCTCCGATTTTTTCAATACCGGGCCATACCTCTGATCTGTAGAGATACGTGAACTGACTCTTTTTTGTCGCTTAATGCTTTCGCATTTTTGAAAATTCACAGAGTCGCCACCGACCTTTTATTTTATCCAATTAAGGAAAGGTTTATAAAAGAAACAGAAAAAAGACCTTTAAGAAATTCTGGGTAAGGGGGTAGGTTATACAAAGGGAAGGTGTTAGCACCCTTTGTATCCATGGTTATCCATGGGCTCTTAAGTTTGCTTAGCTCACTTGTTTTTCGATCACTTTTCAATTGCTCTGAAATTGCTCATATGTGGTTTCAAATACCTTTGTAAATTGAATTTTGTAATGATCCGTGTGTGGATGTATACAAAATGCTTGTTTATCTTTCGAAAGATGTTTTGAAAAGAACGTTAACTTTGTAATAACCCGTGTTTGGATGTATACAAAGTATTGTCTTTTTTGAAAGTTTTGAAAAATCAACAGTGTATGAGAATTTTGTTTGTTTTGATTTGAGCAAGCAAACTAGGAGGTCTACCCTGAGTTGTAAGGTCTTTATCCTATTTCCTTTAAAAATCTATCCTTTCACCGGATATAAAAGCAAGGTTCGATTTTGTACTCAAAACAGTGGAATTTGACTTTGATTTTGAAAGATTGTAAAAGGGATTACCTGAAGAGGTGCAAGCGTGATTGTGAGTGGATTCAGATATTTATCTTTGAAGTTAGTGATCTAACGGTTCAATTTTATCTTTGACATACACGCAGTTTATATTTGCTGGAAATTAAAGTGCGGAAATGTAAAGTGCGGAAAGTAAATCTACGCTATTACATCGATTGTGCGGGAAATGTAAACTAGCCTATTTACATGAATTTGACATCCTATACATTTATCTAGGAATTTTAAATTGCAAGAAAAATAAAAGGCATGTTTTTGGACTTTTTATGATTTATTTTAATTATAATTAATGCAAGATTAATTAAATTAAAATGAAGAAAAAAGATGAAAATAGATTTAAAACTAGAAATAAGTTTAAAAATATGGACAAAATATTTGTTAATTAATTTTAAAACAAAACTAATTTTTTTGGATTTTTTGGAATTGATTTGAAATTGATTTAAGTTAATTAAAACATAATTATGCAAATAATTATACAAATAATTAAAACTTAAAGATAAAATTATTCAAAATATGTACAAAATTAGTTTATAATATATAAACAATATTTAATATAAAGAACAATTTTTTTTATGATTTTTTGATTGGTTAGAATAATTAAAAAGCAAATATATAAATATATACTAATTAATTATGTAAAATATTGAAATTTTGAAGAAAATAAAATATTTTTATTTCAGAAAATAATATATTATTTTAGAAGTCTAAAAATATTTTTTGTGTATTTTTTGGATTTTTAAAACTATTTTTAATTAATTTAACAAAGAAATTAAAATAAAAATAGAAAATAAAATAGAAATAAAGGATACTGATCCTGTGTGGTTGTGTGTGAGGGAGCATGGTGTGCATGCGTGATCTAGATCATTGGATGATTCATTAAATGAGATCAGGTGGTCCAGATGGTGAGGCACGTGGTAAAAGCTACACCTGCAAAGCACAGAATCAGAGGACAATTTAAAAAAAAACGCGCGCGTCTGAACCAATGAGGTGGGGACACCTCATCATCTTCAACCTCTCGCCAGGGCCTTTTACACCGCTTTTATGAAACATGCGCTGTAGTTGATGAACCTCAAACCTGCAAAATAGCGAATAGGGGTAAACATGCAAAGATTTTTGGCGCGATGGTTCCATTCGTTTCGTCTTGTTCATGCGAATCTAATGGTGCTAATCAGAACTTCTAATTTTGCCTAATTTGGAAAGCCCTAAATTTGAAGCTATGAACCCTAAAATGGTAGTTTCGTTTATACATGTCCAAACTTCAATTAAGTTTCCAGAAATGATCTACACCTCAAACCAAACTCAATAGTATGTCTACATCTTGTTAAACATGTGTGAATAACCAGATACGAATTGATTTTAGTTTGAACAAATTTTGACCTGTGTAGCTCGATTCAGTGAGCTTCAAGGCTTGTAATTGATTGAGATAGTTTCAGTGATGTCTAAGGAAGGTATATGAATGCTTAGTTTGTATTGAAATGGACTGAAATTACAAATTCGAATTTGAGTTTTTCTTTGAATTTTTTGAAGTGATTACAAGTGTTATATGCTATGCTATGCTTCTGGTCTTGCCTCCTCTTTGCTGAACTAAGATAGCTTATTTATAAGCTATGTGTGCTTAGAAATGAAGCTAAGATGTGTCTTAGTTGCCTTTGTTGAAACTTTGCATTTTTTAATATAAAAAAGCTTGAATTCTTGACCAAGTCATCTTGCCTTCAATGCACCTGCCTTGCCCTTCAATTCTCTGCAGAAAGATGAAGATTCTTTGAGGTGAGTCATGCTTGATTTGTAAGCTAACCTTTATCCATGCATTTTCCTTTTAATTTTAATCTTAAAGTAAGATAAAATCATGCAAAAATGGATAAAAAAAGGTATGGGCTTAGTCTTGGTCGTGGGAGGCCCATAGTAACATGGAAATGATGTTTGAATGCTGAAAACTTGGCCCCATTTGGAAAAAATACATTTTTGAGCAATGTTGATTTCATGTATTTTTCCAAAATTTAGCCAACTTCAACAAGGTGTAAATCCTTCAATTTTTGTCATATGAAGGAGTTCTTTCACTTTTTAGAAACCTCAAAGAGTCCTCTAACCAATGTCTTTGGTCTCATGTCAAAATGATTTTTGAAGCTCCTTGTGTGTCCTTTTGAAAAAAGTGTCTTTTTGTTGACTTTGAAAATGACCTGTAATGTCTTTGGTCATATTTTTCAAATGGTGAATCCAATGACCATGGGATCAATGGAATTTGAAAGATAATTGAATTTCCTTCAAAACAAGCTTTGGTTTGAATTTTTTGGATGAAGGATGAGAGAGTTATGATCAGTCAAAGTTGAGTTGACTTTTCAGGCAAAAACCCTAATTTTGAATCTTAGGGTTTTGTTGATTTTTGATCTTTCCTTGATGAATTATGATCATCCAATGATCAAATGATGAATCCTTTGACAAAATATGGACTTTGACAAAAAAATTCATTTTTGACTGTCTGTTGACTTTTTTTGGTCAAACGGGTCGTCTGTTGACTGTTTGAGCTGCTGACGGTGCGTCTGAGTGAATTGAAGTTTGAAAATTTGTATGATGGTACTTTGAGATATATGGATGTGTATGAAATCCATTTGAGCTCTCAAAAACTTGTTGCTCCTGTAAAACAAGAAAAACCCTGATTAGGGACTGTTTGTGTAGGAGACAGTTAAGCGTACCTGATTTTTGTGCAGTGTTGAGTCTCTGCTAATCGCGTGATATTCAGAAGACTTCTAACACAAAAATCTTGGAAATTTGAATTGTGAAAGATTGATTTGATTGATGGTACAAAACACTGAGAATTGTACTGTCAGCAGTTTGGCTGTCAACTGACTGTTCAGGTATTGATGTAGCAGTTAGAGTGAAAAATCAACAGTCAAAGTTAATTTTCTTTTTTTGTTGTTTTTTTGTTTTTGTTTTATGTGAAAAATGAAAGTTTATTTACATGACTTGTTAAAAACACAGACATAATAAATAACTAATATTTACGGTATGCGGGCAAAATTACCGATAATAACCCTGAAAATCATTTAATGCACAGAAATAGGAATATTTGACTGGCAGAAAACACACAAAATATTATCTTAGTAATTAAGCAATATTATGACAAATAGTACAACATTTAATACTGACAGTACAAATATTACATACTATATTGAACAGTACGACGAATAAACGGTACATTTAAGAAATAAGAAATACTGCAAATTTTAAGAATGACGATTAATGACCCATGCTATGAACAATAACATGTAGATGATTGGGAGTGCAACCATTGCAGGTCCACACTCTTCAGGACTATGTAGGCAGAAGAAAGTCATGATCACCGTAGCAATGGTGATGACTGTAAGAAACAGTGTCTCTATCCACTTTGCCATTCTTGTCAGGGAAGAAGAGAAAATAGATATGAGATAGGAATTTGAAAGATGAGTTGGAATTTGATGTGAGATTTTATGAAAGAAATGAAAGGTATTTATAGAATGGAAAGAAGGAAAGAGACGTTGGGGAATGATGTGATTCCGTACAAAAGGAAAATTTGAGTGGAAGTAAGATTTGAAAGAAAGTGTATGATAGTGTTGGAAAAAGGAGAGATTTGATTTTTGAAAAAGAGATTTGAAAGATTTTTGAAAATAATGGAATATAGTACAAAAATTAGTGGGAAACAAAAGATAGTAATAATCTACTTGTTACCAGTACAGTCTGAGTTTCCTGATTCTGCGCCTGCAAAAAAAATTTAACTCTGTACCAATTGTGTCAGTACCATTTATCTGTAAATAAATAAATAGCATGTGTGAAGTAATAAACAGTATTTGGCGTTTGCGTAAGAATGAATTCAACTGCAAGCCAAATTACTGTATAAGAAAAATTCTAAAAACTAAGTGTTTCATATGTTAGGATATTTGTTGAAATAAAAATCCATGATTATATGAGACCCTTAATTTTCAGATTGGAGTTTTCTTGAAAAATATGTGGGCAAATTTTGGGGTATAACACATATAAATAGAATGAACTTGTTTTGTTACCTTAATGGTATAAGATGCGATGGATACTAAGCCGTAAAGAATAAATCACTCACCATGTTGTGTGAACTTATGAAGAAGTGAATATGAAAGAGTGCAATATATTAGATGATGACCTAAGACGGGTAATCAAAGTCGCGCAGCGAAAGTGTGATGTGGAGTTGTGTTGTGAGTACTACTCATGGACAGTGAGGAATTAATATGTCGGGAGCCTACGTAGAGAACATGTATTAATCTATATGTTGGATTTAGAATCTAGTGGATGTAAAGATGTTGTGCCGGGGAATTAGAACTCTTTTGAATAATTTCCGAGATGATGAACATGTTATTATGGTTGTACGTGGTTGACGAGTATGCATTCGGCGAAGTTAAGACGATGAGTTGATACTATATGATGCTATAATAATTGTGTGCTGTTGAAAGGTGTTATTGTAGATTTATAGATATAATGAGGAATTATACTCTATGAAGGACGAAGTTGATTTAATCCTTAGAGAAGGGCGAGACTCAATTTGAGCTATTTTGTAAGCAATGGTATATTGAGGCTGATGAGTGTGATTATGACTACTTGTGTGTACTCGTTCTGATGGTTAGGATGTTTAAATGGAAGGAGTTGTTATACCCCAAAATTTGCCCGCATCTTTTTTCAGAGAGAAGGCAACAGACTTCTGTCTAAAAATTGGGAGTTTCATATAATCTTGGATTTTATTTCATAAATATCCTGATTTTATGAATACTCAGTTTTTTAGAATATTCTTATACGGTATTTTGGGTTCGTTGTTGAATTTATTCTTACACAAACGCCCAATATTGTTTGTCATTTCACACACGCTGTTTATTTGAGATTTATTTGCAGATAAATAGTACTGACGCAATTGGTACAGAATTAAATTTTTGCAGGCGCAGAGTCCGGGGATTCAGACTGTACTGGTAACAATTAAATTATTATTAGTTTTTGTTTCCCACTAATTTTTGTACTATACTATTGTTTTCAAATCTTTTCCTTTCTTTTCAAATCTCTTTCTTTCAAATCAAATCCTAACTTTATTCCATACATCTCTATTTTCAAACCCTACCATACACTTTCTTTCAAATCCTACTACCACTCAAATTTTCCTTTTTTGTACGGTATCACTTCATTCCCCAACGTCTCTATCCTTCTTTTCACTCTATAAATATCCCTCACTTTTTCCATAAATTCTCACATCAAATTTCACTCATTTCCCTAATTTCTACCTCATAATTATTTCCTCTTCTTCCCCGGCAAAAATGGCAAAGTGGATGGATACGTTTTTTCTTATGGTCATCACTGTTTTGGTGGTGATCATGTCCTTTTTCTGTCTGCATAGTCCTGAAAAATGCGGACCTGGGATGTTTACACTTCCGTGCATCTATATATTGTTATTTATAGCATGGGTTTTTAATTGCCATTTTTAAAGTTTGTCGTATCTTTCGCTTTCAAATAATGTACCGTTCATTATATTTGTCGTACTGTTCGTTATATTATTCTGTAATATTTATACTGTCAGTATTAAATGTTGTACTATCTGTCGTACTTTCGTTTAATTATCAAGATAATATTATGTGTGTTTATTGCTAGTTAAATATTTATTTTTCTGTGCATTAAATATTTTTCAAGATTATTATCAGTAATTTCATTCGCGTACAGTATATTTTAATTATTTATTGTGTTTGTGTTTTTCTAACAACTCATGTAAATAAATTTTCACCATTAACACAACAAAAAACAAAAAGGAAAAATTAACTTTAACTGTTGAATTTTCACTTTAACTATTACGTTAATGCCCGGACAGCCAGTTGACAGTCAAACCCGCTGACAACACGATTCTCCGTGTTTTGTACCATCAATCAAGTCAATCTTTTGCATTTCAAAATTCCAAGATTTTTGTTCTAGAAGTCTTCTGATAATCACATGATCAGCAGAGACTCAGCACTGCACAAAAATCAGGTACGCTTAACTGTCTCCTACACAAACAGTCCCTAACTAGGGTTTTTGTTTTTTTTTTCAGGAGAACAAGTTTTTTGAGACCTCAAATGGATTTCATGGACCTCCATATGTCTCAAAGTACCACCAGACAAATTTTTAAACTTCAATTCACTCAGACGCACAGTCAGCAGCTCAAACAGTCAACAGACGACCAGTTTGACCAGAAAGTCAACAGACAGTCAAAAATGAAATTTTTGGTCAACATCCATATTTTGTCAAAAGATTCATCATTTGATCAATGGTTGATCATAATTCATCAAGAAAAGATCAGAAATCAACAAAACCCTAAGTTTCAAAATTAGGGTTTTCTCCTAAAAAGTCAACTGAACTTTGACCGGCCATAACTCTCTCCTCGTTCATTCAAAAAATTCCAACCAAAGCTTGTTTTTAAGGAAATTCAATTATCTTTCAAATGAAATTGATCCCATGGTCATTGGATTTACCATTTGAAAAATGTGATCTCAGACATTACAGGTCATTTCCAAAGTCAACAAAAAGTGGTTTTTTGTCAAAGGCCATAACATCAAGATAACTTCTCCAAATGAAAAAAAGTTTCCAAAGTAGCTTGTAGAGGACATCTTGAGGTTTCTAAAAAGTACAAGAACTCCTTCATATGATCAAAATTGAGGGATATATGCCTTGTTGAAGTTGGCTATTTTTTGGGAAAATGCATGAAACTAGCATTGATCAAAATGATTTTTTTTCCAAATGAGGCCAAGCATTCATGATCCAAACATGTTTCTAATGATGTTAAAGGGCTTCCATGACCAACATTAGGCCCATGACATTTTTGTTTCTTTTTAATTTAATTTTATTACATTTAAAATTAAATTAAGAAAGAAATGGTTCAAGACAATTATCCAAGGCTTTTGTCCTTAGCATGAGTCACCAAGGTGGCTTAACTTCTGCAACAAAGAGATGGTACAGAAGGCCTAGAGCAAGAGGTTGAAGAAAAATGAAGCCATGGTCAAGAATTCAAAGCTTTATATATTAAAAAATCCAAAAGTTCAAAGGCCATCAATAATTGTTAGCTTAAGATTTAAGCACTCTTGTTGCTCATATAATGCTTAGCATACCTCAGTAAATATAGAGACAAAAGGTTCAGAACAAACTCTTGCTTGTATCACTCTTGAATCAACTTGAAATTTTCAAAGAAATTTGAATTTCGAATTTTTAGTTTAAGTCATTTTCAATCCAAACTAAACACTCAAACACGATCCCTAAGCATCACTGAACCTATCCAAATCAATTTCAAGCTTTGCAACTCACTGAATCGAGCACTATAGCTCACGGTTTGTTCAAACCAAAACCTATCAAAATATAATCATATATGCATATTTAACATGATGTAAACATATATTTGAGTTTAGTTTGCCTCTCTGATCGTTTCTGGATAGTTAATTAGAGCTTAGTCACGTACACGAAGATACCATTTTAGGGTTCTTGAGCTCCATTTTGGGGTTTTTCGTTAGAGGCAAAATTAGACCAAACTAAGGCCATGGTTGTGATCAGTGAAACATTTGCAACGAAACCATGATCTCGCGCCAAATTTATTTTAAGTCTAACCCCTATTCGTGTTGCACAGGTGTAATAGATGTAAGTTTTTTACAGCACCCTGTAAATGAGCAGTCTAAAATGCCCATCTGAAGAAGAAGACAAGACGTGTCTCCCTCCTATTGGCCAGAGCGCGCGCGTTTTTATTTTCTTTTAAATTTTTGATTCAGTGCTTTGCAGGTCCCATTGCTATCACGCGCCTTCACTCCAATCACCATCAGATCAACTTGCCAGCTCATCCAATGCCCTTGACACGCTAGTCCATACCATGGACTCTCCAGCCAACCACACTTGATCACTTTTAATATATTTTCTATTTTATTTATTTTTCTTTTGCAAAATTATTTAAAAATAGTTTTAAAAATCAAAAAAATATAATAAAAATATTTTTAGGTTGATAAAATAATATCTTATTTTTTGACACAAAAATATTTTATTTTTCTTCATAATTGAAATATTTTGTTTAATTAATTAGATAATATTGTTATATTCATCTTTTAATTATTTCTAACCTATCAAAAAAATCAAAAAAAATGTTTTCTTTTATTTAAATTAGGTTTATATATTATAAATTAATTTTGCACATATTTAGAATATTTTTCTCTTTAAGTTTAAATTATGTGTATAATTATTTGTATAATTATATGTTAATTAATTTAATAATCTCCAAAACAAATTTCAAAAATCCCAAAAAATTAATTTTGTTTTAAAATTAATTGACACACAATTTGGACATATTTTAGGCTTAATTTTTAGGTTTAAATTTTATTTCTAATTTCTAACCTTTTAATTAAATTAATTATGCATTAATTTTAATTAAAATCAACCATCCAAAAATCCAAAAATATCTCCCTTTTATCTTATTGCAATTTAAATTCATAGATAAATGTATAGGTTGTCAAATTCATGTAAATAGCGTAGTTTACATTCCTCGCACAAATCGATGTAATAGCGTAGATTTATTTTCCGCATTTTACATTCCCGCATTTTAATTTCTGTACATATAAAACTGCGTGTATGTTAAAGATAATAACTGAAGCGCTAGATCACTAATTTCAAAAGATAAAAATATCTGAAAATAAAACACAATCACACTTGCACCTCTTAGGGTAATCCCTCTGTTACTCTTTTCAAAACCATTTCTACTGTTTCAAATACAATTCAAACAATTTCTTTCTGTATCCAGTCAAAGAAAATTTTCTAAAAGAAAATAGGAAAGGACCTTATAAACTTAGGGTAGATCTCCTAATTACTTGCTCAAAATCAAACAAAACAACAAATGTTTCACATATCACTGTTTTTCCAAAACAAAACTTTCAAAAAGACAAACACTTTGTATACATCCAAACAAGGATCATTACGAAGTTAAAAATCTTTTTTTTCAAACCATCAAAACATCGTTCGAAAGATAAAACACTTTGTATACATCCGCACAAGGATCATTACAAAGGTATTTAAAACCACATACAAGCATTTCAAAGCAAGACAAATGATTCAAATAAGTGAGCTAAGCAATTAAGAGCCCATGGATAACCATGGATACAAAGGGGTGCCAATACCTTCCCTTTGTATAACCTACCCCCGAACCCAAAATCTCTTAAAGGTCTTTTTTGTTTCTTTTATAAACCTTTCCTTAATTGGATAAAATAAAAGTCGGTGGCGACTCTCTGATTTTCACAAACTCAAAATAAAAGAAGAGTCAGTTCGTATCCCACGAAAAAAAACCGAGGACGACAGGAGTAAATCAAGGATTTGTTTTTGGATGAGAGCAAGCATTGCTGAGTGGTAAATTAGTACCATGGATGGTAAAGAATGATTCTTAAACGAATGAGTAAAGAGAGCCATGATTGGGTAAAACTTGGGAATCTAATTGGTAATGATGGTTGTAACGAGTAATCAGAATAGTGCAACAAAAACGGAAGGTAAATGTGTTGGGTAATTGCTAGTGTGACTTGAGAGCAGTCAGATAGTTGAAATTCAATGGTATAGGAATATCCTTATTGAGTTTCTTGAAGGAAGCGGTAGGTGAAAAGTGTAAGTATTACTTTATCTCTCAGATTGAAGAGTGTGTCTAAGGTTGGTACGTGGGTAGATGGAATCCATTACTGCAGTGTGGATCAGTCGTGATCATACCATGGATTGTGTAATTGTATTATTCAGTTATTGAGCGTATTGTATGGATCGCACCTCGACGTTTCATAGTCGTTAACCTTTGGAGATATAACGAGTGGTATATCTTGGGATGGTCAAATGCGACGTAAGAGCTGAGATTGAATGCACGAGACATGCTTAGGTTGGTTATGTCTGATGAATCTTGAGGATCGACTAGGGAAATGGTACCTAGGAACTGGAGAGTCAGATGAAGGACTCCTATCTGAGACTTTTCACTTGAAGTATGTTTTCGAGGACGAAAACTCTTTTAGTGGGGGAGAGTTGTAACACCCCATATTTCCTAATTTTAATTTAATCGGAAATTAAATTATTATTTAGAATTAATTGGTATTTTCGTCGAACTAATTGGAAGAATTATGGAGTATTGGTCTTTGGGCCAAGTGGGGTATTTAGTAATGAAGGGGGTATTAAGTGTTGAGCCCATTACTAAATTATGCCATGTTTTAATAAAATAGGGAAATAAGAGAAAATTGAGAAATAGAGAAGGAAAACCTAGGAGGGAGAGAAGGAGAGTTCATGGAGAAAAGAGATTTTCGTATTCATGGTGCAGCCCTCACAAAATGGGTCATAACTTTCTGCTCGTAACTCCAAATCAGGTAATTCTTGAAAATTCGGATTCTACACGAAATTTCCTTCAATTTGATATATTAATTCGTGTCAGGGAAGTTCTCGGTGAGGGAGATAAGCGGGTTTGAAGATTGGAGATTCTTGCTGAAAGTGATGAAAAGAGACTTACGGGTTTGATAGAGAAGAAGGAAAAAAGTCCAGATTCTTGGCTAAGGTAAGGGGGACTCTTCCGGTTAATTTCTATTATGCGATTATGCGTAATAGGATGGATTAACGTATGATTCGATTCGATTGGGTATATTGGGATTTGATATTGTTAGGTATGTTATGATTTGGGATAATTGATGAATTTGTATAGATTGTTGGTTATTGATGTGTTGTTTTGATGTATAATAATGTGTGATGAGAAATTTGATGTTTGTATGCCTGTATGTGATGTCTGGGGTCGATTTTGGACTGAGATTAGGTGGAATCGCAGGGTCTGTCGCAGACCTGAGAATTGGTGAAATCGCAGGTCCGCTGAGCGGAGGGGGTCCGCTGAGCGGAGGTCCCAACGTAGTTCGCTTCTGTTAGACGTCGCTAGAGGTCCGCTAAGCGGAGGTCTGAAGGATTTCGCTTCTGCCTTGCGTCGCTGAGCGAACCTTGCTGTGTGTGAATTTTTCTAAAACTTTAAATTAACGTATCTTTTGATCCGTGAATCATTTCTTAGTGCCGTTTTGGGTGTTGTGCAATTAATTAAATGTTTTATATGATGAATGATGAATATGGGCAGTAGTCGACTTTATTTCTTTAAAAACTCAATTTAATTACTTGATGAGAATTGAACATTGTGTGCATATGAGATAGGTGTGACAATGTATTTGATGTGATGATGAATTGGCTGTGATTATTATTATGATTGTGATGAATGCATGGCTATTTGAATGATGTTGAAAACATGTACATACTTATTCGATGATGTGGTGTTGAGATGAATTGTTCATCGTGATTCGGTGATGTTTTTAAGTATGTTATGTGTGTTTCATTCATTCATATGCATTTGATGTTGGATCCCAGTGATGTTTGGATCGTTGGTGGACATATTTCCCATTGTGCGGAAATTGTGTCGGTGGGCCGTATCTCGATGAGGCGTAGATCGGTTAGGTGGATTGATTCCACGGTTTATTGGTACCACATGCATAGTGTCAGTTGTGTCATATGCATTTTGTCATAACATGATTGTATGGATTTCTGTGTTTTGTGTTGTAATCTATTATTGTGTGAATTGATGAATAATAGATGTGAATCTGAATATATGACAACTTAGGTGAATGATATATTATGATGTTTTGTTGCTTATGAATGCATAACATTGATTAATTGAGAATGAGACTCACCCTTACTTGTTGACAATTTTCAGATTGAGGAGTAGCGGCATTAGTGCTCGGTGAGGATGACTCGTAGAGTTTATCCGTTGTTTTGGGTCGTGTTGGTCATGCTCTGATCTTGTAACACTGGGGGATGATAGTTATAGAGATTTATGAGAATTCTCTATTTTATTTGGTGTTGGATTATGTTTCCATTTGGCTATGTTGATAATGTTTCTTATTCCGCTGTGATAAACATAATTGTGTTTTTGGTAAATCGTTTCCTAATAAAGCATGACTTGACCATGATTGGTTTATTTATTTTAAATAATTGTGGCATCCTTGTGTGTATGTTTTTACTCTGATTATTTATTTAAATTGCCGCGGGGTTTGTAAGGGTGTTACAATTTTCATCATTGAAAAGTTTCCCTACTTCCTTCTAACACGTTGACTGATGTGACTAGCTAGGCTTGACACTGCTTATAATGCACTTGAGTTTGCTTCTCTTCCCGAGGAGAAATCCATTTGTTGATCCCATAACTCCTTTTCATCGTTGGTCTGGATCGTTCAATCATATTTGCCTATAAATAGGAGGAGTTTAGCATTGAGAAAACTTTTCACAATCCTTGGCTCTTATAGAAAACGTCTCATTTTATTCCTTCCTAAAAGCATTCATCTGAGATTGTAGCTTTTTTATCAAAGTTTATGCCTTTCTTCACTTATTTCGCTTCATCAATCTCGTGTAACCAAGAACCATTCTCAGCTCATACTTTTATCTTTTGCATTTCCTATTTTTAGCCAAGATGAGTGATAGTTCTATACAAATAGTGAGAGATTCAAAGAGCGATATTTCTTCTGCTACGAGAATGGGAGTGTCCCCTGATTCTCAATTTCCTCCCACTGCTTGTGATCGTGTAAGCCGCAGAATTATATCCATGATTGAGGGTTATGATTTAGAAAGGGCATTTGGAAACTCCCTTGATGAGGGAGCTTCTTCATTCGACTCTTTCGAAGCTCTCTTACTAGATGAGGAAGATCGCATTAAGGCCCTTATGCCTCATCTCATTTAGACTAATGCAAAAATATGGACTGCAAAGTCAAGCAGATAATGTGCTGATGATTTCGTCTAGATTTATCGCAGAACCAATAATTGTGAGCATAGTTATGCTAAAATTAGGGCCCATCTAGAGTGCCGAGGTAGGTCAGATGCAGTTTCTTAGATCAAGCCAGGAGGAAATTTTAAAATCGATGAACTATTTCGGAGATGAGCGACTCTGGTGGAATTGGCTGACGTGGTTAAGTACGGTTGGGTGGATGCAAAAGTAATGGGTACGTCGTTTGTTCTGAATATTAAAGCGTCAATAGATGATTATGACATCACGGTAGGGTGGATGAAAAAGTGGTGGGTACCCCGTTTGTTCTGAATATTGAAGCGCCAATAGATGATGATGGCCTCATGGACAGTGACCCTCTAGATTGACCGGTTCTTCCTATGGATTTAGATTAGAGAATATACAGCCCTTTTGACGACTGATCAGTCCCGCTTTATGAATGTGTTTCACCAGGATATGATTGTGGATGCTTTTCCCTAACTTTAAGGTGGAAGTCCTGAAGCATTTGAAGGTTTCCCATTCCCAAATTCATCTGGGGTCTGGGCTTATATGAGGGTGTTGTAAATTTGTGTCTGATCGGTGCTTTCCGCAAGTATATGGAATTATCGAGGTAATACAAAGAGTGTCGAACCCACAAAGACCTAATAGTCAAGCTATCATTTTTTATTGCTACGGTGTTTACCTGAGGCTAATAAAATAAAGATTAAAGTTGCACAAAATAAAGAAAATAAAAGACTTGAATTGGTATCTGAAAAAGGAAATGTTGGAATATGGATCTCATCGATTCGTTGATACTCTTGGTGTTCATAAATTGAATCTCTATGGGACAATATTTTCTACTTTGAAAAGAACTAATTGAACAGGAACTGTCGCTTTCGCGTATTCAAAACTGGATTTTACTCTTTAAATTATATCATCCATTGTCACGGTTGATGGCACATATTGCGTTAAAGAAATAAATCCTATTTAAGTAATTAGAATCTTAACTTGGTTGAAAAGTGATTTTGATTGGAAAATAGTATTTTAAAAGGTTCTCGGTATTTGCATCGACAAACCGTACCTTAAACTTACAAACACGTCTGAAAATTGGTTTAATAGTATTTTATTGAAATAATTATCTTCCTAATTAAATAACAAATGGCTTTCGCGATCTTTATCAATTAATTACAAATTAACTTAAATCTTTTGTACCGGACAAAATTACGGCTTAGAAAAGTTATGATTACAATCAAAACAGCCTCAATAGAGTTCCTTAATTAAACAACCATTTAGAGTACTGTCGCATCGACGGTCCTCACATTCCAACAATTATGAATTAGTTTGACATAATTGTAGGAATTAATAAAACGTTCTATTCAAAATTGGGATTAAACATGTTAAGCGGTTTGATTAAGATGAAGAACGTGCAACAAAAGTAAAAGTGCGGAAAGTAAAGCAAAGCAATGATAAAATAAATAAATACGGAATATAATAAGAACCTGCTCCAGTCGGAGGCTTATATCTGGTATAACGGAAATAACTTCGAGAATGTAAATGGAGGCCGGATTAAAATTAACTTCAAAGTAAATTTGCTCCGAAATAAAATGCTGAAAATAAAATGCTCCAAGCTCATACACAATCAAGTGCTTTAACCATCTGATGTGAAGGGTTACGACTTTACAAATGTGAAAATATATGGCTTAAGGTCCTAAGCTTTGATGCCATAAAAGTGAAAAATAAAGTCCTATTTATAATAAAACTAAACCCTAAAAATGTTGGTGGAACTACTGGATTCGTGTGAGAGCTTTTTGGAGAAGAAGAGGGAGTGAGTAGATTTGACCAGGCCTAATTCAACTGAAGTGCATTTTGATGTGTGGCGACCGCTACATCTCCATGGTGAACACCAAGCTCTTAAAAGGGGCAAGACTTGGTCTTTTGACTGTTGAGACATGAACCACTCATGGCCACCTGTATGGTGAACGCCATTGTGGCCGCCTTGAGTGCAATCAACTCCATTTCCTCCATTTTTCGTCTATTTCACTTCGTTTCTTCACATATGACTCTTAAACAACAACATACCTAAAACATACACAAATACCAGCATAAAAGTGGAAATGTAAAACAAAAATTACAATAAAACATGAACAAATCGAGTCAAATAAGCGGTGTAATTACATGTCATAAGTGTCGAGAATATCTCTTGAGCTGTTCTTTGACTTGTTCTATATGGCACACACTTTTTGTTGAAACATATTCTGTTAATGTTTTGAATATTACAAACTATTTTATCTAAAGAAACTCCAAAGTGATTTCATCAATAAATCATCTAAATAATTTATGGTCTCTATCAAACAAAGAGTTAAAATGATGATTCAAGATTGAGCTGACAAAGAACAAAGCTTTAAGAACATATGGATTCTCAGAAGTTAAACAAGTTACTCTCCAGAATTATGGTCCCAAAGTTACTCTTCAGAATGACAGTCCCAGAGTTACTCTCCAGAATTATGGACCCAGAGTTACTCTTCAGAATGACAGTCCCAGAGTTACTCTCCAGAATTATGGTCCCAGAGTTACTCTTCAGAATGACAGTCCCAGAGTTACTCTCCAGAATTATGGTCCCAGAGTTACTCTTCAGAATGACAGTCCCAGAGTTACTCTCCAGAATTACGTGTTCCAGAGTTACTCGTCCCAAGAGTTACTAGTCCCAGAGTTACTAGTCCCAGAGTTACGTGTCCCAGAGTTACTAGTCCCAGAGTTACGTGTCCCAGAGTTACTAGTCCCAGAGTTACTCGTCCCAGAGTTACTCGTCCCAGAGTTACTCATCCCAGAGTTACTCCTCCAGAGTTACTGTGCCAAGAATAAATCTTTGTTGAAATAGTCAAATGTCAGAATTTGCAGCATGTCAGAAGTACTCTGAACCAAGACCAAGTCCTACTCAAGACCAAGTCCTACAAAGACAAATCTTCCAGCACTTCTCATGAGAAACTCTCGGCACTTCCTTCTCACTTTGCTTGGCTCTATAAATACAAGACTTGTGTTTCATTCTCACTACCGAATACATCCACAAGCATTCAAAGAAAAACCAAAGTCTTTATTCTCAAAGCAATCATACTCTCTATATATTATCTTTAGCTCTCACTACCATATAGTGATCAAATATATATTAGAGTTATCATACACATTCTATAAGAAAAATACTCACTGCCATATGGAGAGTATTTAGGAACTTATTGTAAACCTTCTAAGATCACAAAGTATATCATAGATATACAAACCAATCATTTTGTAAGCTATCTGTAAGCTATACCATTCAGAAGTGTAAGCCTGGTGAGGCTAAGAATACATAGAAGAAAAAGCTATTGTAAGAAGTATTTGATAAAGGATAATCTCACAGGGTGTGGGGACTGGACTAGCCGAGTTGGTGAACCAGGATAAGTTTTCTTGTGTTCTTTAGTTATTGTCTTGCTCTTATATTTCTCATACACTATATTTGTCACACACATTAACACTAATTATTTAAATCTCTAAAGACATTACTAATCACTTTCTTCTTATTAAAGGCAACCTTTTAAATACTAAGATAAATTTTAAAAGGGACACAATCCAACCCCCCTTGTTGTGTCACACCTTATTCCATCAATTGGTATCAGAGCTCCGGGCTCTGAATATACAGAACACTTAACCGTGTTAGAGTTAATCGATCAAACAGGAAATGGCTGATACAAAGTTTATAGCTGAAGGAGGATCATCACATAGGCCTCCTTACTTTAATGGTTCTGACTACTACTACTGGAAAGGTAAGATGAGATTGTTTCTACTATCTCAAGATAATAACATGTGGTCTGTGGTTGAAAATGGAAACTACACACCAATGACTACTGCAACAGACACAGTTGCGTCAGTTCCAAAAATTCAGTCACAATGGACAAAAGAAGAAAACGACAAGGTACTACTAAACTCTAAAGCTCAATTTATATTATCATGTGCTCTTAGCAGGGAAGAATACGACAGGATAGAAGAATGCACAACTGCCAAAGAAATCTGGGATGCTCTCAAAATACATCATGAAGGAACAAATCATGTTAAAGAAGAAAGAATTGATCTAGGAGTCAGGAAATTTGAAACCTTTGAAATGAAGGAAGAAGAAACCATAGACGAAATGTTCTCTAGATTCACCATAATTGTCAATGAACTAAGATCACTGGGAAAAGCTTATTCTGCTCATGAAAGAATTAGAAAAATTCTAAGATGTCTCCCAAAGATTTGGAGACCTATGGTAACAGCTATCTCACAAGCAAAAGATCTAAAGATTCTACAAGTTGAAGAACTTATAGGATCTCTTCGTGCTCATGAAAGTATTCTCAATGAAGATAAACCACAAAGAAAAGGTAAAATGATAGCTCTTAAAACTTCTCTTAATTCTGCATCTCAAATCTCCACCTCACAAGGAATACTTGAAGAAGAGACCGGATTTCTATCTGAGGATGAAAATGATTTGGCTTTAATCTCTAGAAGAATTCAACAAATGATTTTAAAAAGAAATCAAAACAGAAAGTCATTTCAACCCAGGAAAGATTACCAGAAACCTGAGATTGATAAAAGCAAGATTACATGTTATGGATGCAACAAACTTGGACACTTCAAAACAGAATGCCCACTCAAAACTCATAGGAATTTTTCCTCTAAAAAGAAATCTATGCTTGCACAATGGGATGACTCAGAGAACTCTAACTCTGAAGATGATGATGAGGAAGCTAACTTATGCCTAATGACTAACTCCGATTCTGAAGAGGTAAGTACACTAAACTCCTGTTATACTTGCAAAGAATTAGGAATTTTATTTGACAACCTTTTAGAAGATTCAAATATCTTAACTCAAAAATGCTTATTTCAAAAAGAACAAATTCATACTCTTAGGACTGAAAAAGAAGATCTAACAAAATCCAACTTAAAACATTTAGAAACCATTAAGGAGTTACAAAAGGCATATTCTTATCTGTCATTACATCAGAAAGTTATTAATGAAAAAATCAAACCTCTTAACAATCAAAATAAAATTGGAAGTCTTGAAAATCAAGTAGAAACTCTCACTAAAGATATAACCTCCTTTGTAAAATCTACTGAAACATTTCAAAAAATAATGGGATCTCAATCAGGGGTATTTGATAAAGCTGGATTAGGATTTAAACAATCTGAAAATCAAATGATTTATGAGAACTTTTTTCTTCCAAATAAAAATAGAACCAAGACCCAAACAAAAGAAAAAACTATTTTACAGGAGAAAAACATTATCAAACCAAAATGTTGTTATTGTAAGAAAACCAATCATCTTGAGAAACATTGTTATTTCAAAAAGAAAACCAATATATCAAATGATCATGTTTCTAACAACAAAGGACCCAAAGAAATATGGGTACCTAAAAGATTACTAACACATAATGCAGGAATGTCTTCTGACCATCAAGAAAAAGCCTTGGTACTTGGACAGTGGCTGCTCAAGGCATATGACTGGAGATAGGGAAAGTTTTGTCTCTTTCAAAAATAAAGAAGGTGGAACTGTAACTTTTGGAAACAATGATAAAGCTAAAATCAAAGGTATTGGTTCCATAGGTAAAAAAGGTACTATCTTTATAAACAATGTGCAATACGTGGAAGGCTTAAAACACAACCTTCTTAGCATTAGTCAACTATGTGATGATGGCTATGAAGTCAGTTTTAATCAAAACTCATGTATTGTGAAAATCCCATCTTCTGACAAAATTCTCTTTTTAGGAAAAAGGCACAAAAATCTTTATATCTTTTATTTAGATGATCTTTCATCTGAATCATGCTTTTTGTCCAAAGAAAAGGATAAATGGCTATGGCACAGAAGATGTGGTCATACAAGTATGAAAAACATTTCAACACTTTCAAAATTAGATCTTGTTAGAGGTCTTCCGAAACTTAATTTTGAAAAAGACTCAATTTGTGAAGCTTGCATAAAAGGCAAACAGGTCAAAAGTAGTTTTCATTCAAAAAATATTGTGTCAACACACAAACCTTTGGAACTCCTTCATATTGATTTGTTTGGTCCTGTAAAAACTTCAAGTCTAAGTGGGAAAAAATATGGCTTTGTTATTGTTGATGATTTCTCAAGGTACACATGGGTACTTTTCTTAAAAAATAAAGATGACTCCTTTGAAGCATTCAAAATCTTTTGCAAAAAGGTTCAAAATGAAAGAAACTCAAATATCGTTTCTGTAAGAAGTGATCATGGAGGAGAATTTGAAAATATTTCCTTTAAAACCTTCTTTGATGAAAATGGTATATCTCACAATTTCTCCTGTCCAAGAACACCTCAACAAAATGGTGTTGTAGAAAGAAAAAATAGAACTTTACAAGAAATGGCTAGAACTATGATAAATGAATCAAATGTTGAAAAATATTTCTGGGCTGAAGCTATCAATACTTCTTGCTATGTTTTAAATAGAGTAACCATAAGGAAAATTTTGAAGAAAACTCCTTATGAACTATGGAAAAATAGAACTCCAAATATTTCATATTTTCATATCTTTGGATGCTATTGCTATATTCTTAACAACAAATATTCTCTAGGAAAATTTGATTCAAAATCTGACAAAGGCATATTTCTTGGTTATTCCTCAACATCAAAAGGTTACCGAATTTACAATTTGAAAAATCAATGTGTAGAAGAAAGTATGCATGTTATGTTTGATGAACTAAATGTTGCAGCTTTAGAAAATTCTCACGAGGATGAAGTAACTGATTTAGAAGCAATTCCTAACACTCAATCATCAGATGCAAGTAACACTATGAATATTATCCAAGAAGCTAAAAACAACTCTGAACAACCTACAGCAAATCCTCCAAAAGGATGGAAAAGTGTAACTGATCATCCTCATGAACAAATAATAGGAGACACCTCTGATCAGGTAAGAACTAGAAATTTCTTTAAAGATAACTCTAATAACATGGCAATGATATCTCAGGTAGAACCAAAGAATATCAATGATGCATTAAAAGATGAATCCTGGATGGAAGCCATGACAGAAGAATTATCTCAATTTGAGAAAAGCCAAGTTTGGAAACTAGTTCCTTACCCTCAAGATAAAACTATTATTGGTACAAGATGGGTGTTCAGAAATAAACTTGATGAACATGGAAAAGTAATCAGAAACAAAGCTAGACTCGTAGCTCAAGGTTATAATCAACAAGAAGGTATAGATTACGATGAAACATATGCACCCGTGGCAAGTAGGTCTTTGTGCACGTTTTCAAACTGACCCTAAGGAATCACATTTGACTGCTGTCAAACGCATATTTCGATATCTCGTTGGTACCACGGACATTGGTTTATGGTATGAAAAAGGAAATCACATCAACTTGATAGCTTACTGTGATGCTGACTATGCTGGAGACAAAATAGAAAGAAAAAGTACAAGTGGAGCATGTCAATTTCTAGGACAAGCTCTTATTACATGGTCGTGCAGAAAACAAAATACAATTGCTCTATCCACAACTGAAGCAGAATATGTGTCTGCTGCAAATTGCTGCTCACAAATCTTATGGATAAAAAATCAACTAGAAGACTACTCACTTCAATACTCCAAGGTATCAATTTTTTGTGATAATACTAGTGCTATAAACTTGTCAAAAAATCCTATTCAACACTCGAGATCTAAACACATTGAAATAAAACATCATTTTATTAGAGATCATGTTCAGAAAGAAAATATAGAACTCATTTTTGTAGACACGGAAAATCAATTAGCAGATATTTTCACCAAACCTCTAGTGGAAGATAGATTTAATTTTCTAAAATCAAAGTTATCTATTATCAAAATACCTAAGTAATTATTTTTATATATTAGGATATAAAAAAAAAATATATAAATACAAAACAAAAAAATTATAATAATGTCACGTGTGTTTCTCTTAAGTACATATACATTTGTTTGCTTTTAATATATATATTTTTTTTAAAACATTGCCTATATTAGTGGTTTCAAATATTCACGTGTGCTTTCTCCTTGGCTTTCTCTTTTCTCTACATCTCTTCATCATTACAAAAGAAAAAGCTGCCTCTTCCCATACCAATCAAATCAGTACACCTTCTACCAACTTCCCATCAAATCCTTGCTCTTCCCAATAATCTCTAATGATTCAATTTTATTTCTCTTAAACCTTTCAAATGGTATTCAAAGTTATAACTATCATTGTTCCATTTGCTGATACTGCATTCTCTCTTCCGTCCAAAATACAGAAAACCCTTTCCATGGAAAAACCACCCACCAAGCGCCGCACCACCACCACTCGACAGAAAACCACCATGAAAACCACTGACTCTCGACCAACACCCACCACTCCCACCCGTCGCTCAGCTCGACATGCAAACATCTCTCACGATCCAACTCCCTCTGAGCAAACTACAACTGAATCCCAAAACCCTAATCCTCCTCCCACAACCCAGATCGTCACTGTTCCTCAACCTACCAAACCATCCTCCTCACACGTTTCCACTCAATCGAGCGAAGGAACCTCTCTCGTTTCATCGTCTTTCCAAGCTTATGACCATCCATCTGAAATTTCAACCAACGAATTCATATCTGACGATGATGTTCGTGCTCTCTACAATGAAAAATGGCGCTCCCTTCCTATCGTGGCCGGCAAAACCGTCAACCTGGATAGTTACTCTATCTGGGGTTACGACATCAACGAGCTTGCAATAGCCACAGGTTGGACCAATTTTCTCCAACTCTCTGATGTTTTCTACCCTAGACTAGTTAGAAGCTTTTTTGCTGCCATTAAACCCTCTGACAGTGATACACAGCTCATCTCTTCTGTAAAAGGTTGTCAAATAACCCTAACCCCAGAGCTCCTTTGTGATATTTTGCATGTCCCAAATAATGGACTTCACCTCTTTAATGAGGACTGGCCCTCATCTTATGACCTAGACATTGAATCCTACAGACTCTCTATCACAAAACATCCAAATGACCGTTTTGTGTCTGCCAACCTTGAACCCCTCAGCCATATCATTCATAACTTCTGCATTCATACTATCCTTCCAAGAAAAGGCAGTATGGAACGAATCACTGATAAAGACCTCCTTGTCATCTACCATTTCTCAAAGAAAACCCCTCTAAATATTGGATATTTAGTGCTCAACTATCTCAAATACACTGGCCTGAGAGCAAGAAGCGCCCCCTATGGTATGCTTCTTACCAAAATATTCAAGCACTTCAATGTTCCTCTGGATGATGAGGACTCCTTCGAGATAAACAAAGTCCTGGATGCCTCCAAGTTGAAGCGCATGAAAATTCCTTCACTCAAGCGAGCACCATCGCCTAAACCTGAGGCCAAATCCAAGCGCAGGCGTCTTGTCAAACAATTTGCTCCAACCGAGCCTTTAGAAACAGGTACCAACTCTCCTAACTCTCCAAACAGCCTGAACACAAATTCCCCCATTCCATTATCTGTGGCTCTTCCAAACACTGCTGCCCTAGAATCCCCACAAGAACCCTCATCAATCTCTCCTCATGCCTCTAAATCCACATCTCCAAAGGAAACAAATCAACAATCTCCTGAAATCACACAATGCATTGACCTCACCTCTACATCACCAATCCCAGTAGAATCTTCACCACAAACAGTTGTCATCACTCAAGCTCCAGTTTCTCTCCCAACTGAAACTATCTCAAATGTTTCAAGTCCTCCAAACCTAGAGACTTCTAACACTGACATGATCAACATTTTCGCTCTTGAAAACCTACTCTCGAGTCCTCCTAGTGCTTCAGCTCATCAACCACCCTCACCAATGTCTCCTCACACTCCTGCTTCAGCTCAGCTGTCCTCACTCATATCCATGCTTGAGGCTGAATTGTTAACTCCACCCACTTCAAATCAACAAAACTCAATTATTCCCCATGTTGCAACATACACTTCCCCTACCATGACAACAAATCCTCTCCCCACGACCTCACCTCTGAACTCTCCTAATTCATTCAAAGAACCTTCTCCTAGAAGAATTCAACTCTCCTCCATCAATCACACAGACTCCAATGATCTCACTGCTCAGATTGAAGCATTTTTTAACAACTCTGCTCAGCTATCTGAACAAAGTGATCCTACAGAATCACTTGTCATGCCTTCTGTTCCACCACCTGATCCTTATGTCTTTCAAACAAACTCTCCAATATTTTCTTCTCCTAAGGAAGATGATGATAACTCCTTCAATGTTCAAACACTGCTTGCTCCGAGGTATGACTCATCACCTCCTAGAAACACCACCGATAATTCCAATACCCTTCCTCAGGTTCCCATCACTTCCATCACATCCTCATTTTTTAACAACTTCCCCAGCATTGGTAATCGTCCTCCCGTTTATCCTCGATCTGTAACCTCATCTGAAACGGTTAACCCCCATCAAGGCATCAACCTTCGATCCTACACAGCTCTCCAAAAGCAGTTAATGGCTTACCAAAAATTCTGGATTGATTATGTCACTGAACAAGTATGCCCGAGGTTTCCAGGAATGCCTCCTCCGGATCCCTCTCAGATTCAGTTTCCATTTCTACCATTATCTTCTGAGGCTACTTCTGATGATGAACCATCTGGTTCTTAATCTTCTCGTCCTCTTTCTTTTGGTGCCCCCTTTCTTTTTGTATGGTTGACAAAAGGGGGAGAACAAGCTTTGACCAAAGCTTTGTCTTATTTAAGTTCTTTGTACTCTACTTATCTAATTCACTAGGACTGTATAATTAAAATTAGCAGTAGTCCTCTAGGATCTTTTTGTTTGTGCACCAAAATATTGATGTAAATCATTTGATGTATTGATCCTCAAACATTAATCAAACTGCTATCTAATCAATATGTGTTTCAAATGCTTTTAAATTCATTTGCTATATATGAACTAATATTGAGGGGGAGCATTTGCCCTTTCAAAGTATGCATCTTTTCAGGGGGAGTTTCAAAGTCCTTACTCAAAGAAACTAAAATAAAAAGTTTGTCACCATTCAAAAAGGGGGAGAATGTTGAAACATATTCTGTTAATGTTTTGAATATTACAAACTATTTTATCTAAAGAAACTCCAAAGTGATTTCATCAATAAATCATCTAAATAATTTATGGTCTCTATCAAACAAAGAGTTAAAATGATGATTCAAGATTGAGCTGACAAAGAACAAAGCTTTAAGAACATATGGATTCTCAGAAGTTAAACAAGTTACTCTCCAGAATTATGGTCCCAAAGTTACTCTTCAGAATGACAGTCCCAGAGTTACTCTCCAGAATTATGGACCCAGAGTTACTCTTCAGAATGACAGTCCCAGAGTTACTCTCCAGAATTATGGTCCCAGAGTTACTCTTCAGAATGACAGTCCCAGAGTTACTCTCCAGAATTATGGTCCCAGAGTTACTCTTCAGAATGACAGTCCCAGAGTTACTCTCCAGAATTACGTGTTCCAGAGTTACTCGTCCCAAGAGTTACTAGTCCCAGAGTTACTAGTCCCAGAGTTACGTGTCCCAGAGTTACTAGTCCCAGAGTTACGTGTCCCAGAGTTACTAGTCCCAGAGTTACTCGTCCCAGAGTTACTCGTCCCAGAGTTACTCATCCCAGAGTTACTCCTCCAGAGTTACTGTGCCAAGAATAAATCTTTGTTGAAATAGTCAAATGTCAGAATTTGCAGCATGTCAGAAGTACTCTGAACCAAGACCAAGTCCTACTCAAGACCAAGTCCTACAAAGACAAATCTTCCAGCACTTCTCATGAGAAACTCTCGGCACTTCCTTCTCACTTTGCTTGGCTCTATAAATACAAGACTTGTGTTTCATTCTCACTACCGAATACATCCACAAGCATTCAAAGAAAAACCAAAGTCTTTATTCTCAAAGCAATCATACTCTCTATATATTATCTTTAGCTCTCACTACCATATAGTGATCAAATATATATTAGAGTTATCATACACATTCTATAAGAAAAATACTCACTGCCATATGGAGAGTATTTAGGAACTTATTGTAAACCTTCTAAGATCACAAAGTATATCATAGATATACAAACCAATCATTTTGTAAGCTATCTGTAAGCTATACCATTCAGAAGTGTAAGCCTGGTGAGGCTAAGAATACATAGAAGAAAAAGCTATTGTAAGAAGTATTTGATAAAGGATAATCTCACAGGGTGTGGGGACTGGACTAGCCGAGTTGGTGAACCAGGATAAGTTTTCTTGTGTTCTTTAGTTATTGTCTTGCTCTTATATTTCTCATACACTATATTTGTCACACACATTAACACTAATTATTTAAATCTCTAAAGACATTACTAATCACTTTCTTCTTATTAAAGGCAACCTTTTAAATACTAAGATAAATTTTAAAAGGGACACAATCCAACCCCCCTTGTTGTGTCACACCTTATTCCATCACTTTTTAGGACGACACTAGTGACCAAGGGCTTATTACTTTCCATCCGAACGATCCTTGGTACGACAATTTCACCAGTGACTGGGTTGATTTTATGAGGCATATCCTGCTAGTGAAACCCCTCCCACAGAGGCCCGTTTCTCCTTCTACAATTCTTCAGCTGAATATTCTAGTTTATATAAAAGCAGATTTTTGAAGTATTGGTCTTGGCCTCTCTTCCAACGTACTAACAATGACTATCACGTTAAGTAAGTCCCCCTTTCCCCTAACGAGGTGAAGATGATGGAGAACATGTGCTTTTGGTCTCAAGGACTTGGTTATGAATAAGGGTTTAGCCTCGGTAAAGTGTCTTCCTCTGAGCATAGGAAAAAGTGATTGATACTTATGCGAACATTCGAGCGGAAGGAGGGAGATATTTGGTGAGGACAAAATCTCATAGTTTTTATTTTTTCTAACATGTGTGATTGCATCTTGTAAATAACATGGAAAAGTGAAGTTGTTCTATGATTTCACCAATGCTCGAGGTATCAATACTAGTCATTTGGGTTGGGTTATGAAGCCTCTTCCTACAACTTTGGCCCCAACACAAGATGTCGAGACTAGTGTTACTGCCTTGGGGTTAACTAGCTTACAAATGTTGAGGCCATATTGTTTGTGGCAGAAATGCCATAGTCTCTTGTTCCTACAAAGAGGGGCCAGTATGAAGACCAACAATCTCCTCTAGAAGCGGGCTCTCCAAAACATACACGTCTGACCAGGACAGTTCTTTAGGATCAATGAATCCCTTCCAGTGGATGCCTTCAATTTTTCCCTTTTGAATGGCTTACACTTTTGAGCAAGTTGTTGTTGTTGTATCGACGAAGGACTTGTCCTTCATCGAAAACCTTTTTGAGACGAAAAAGATGGAGCTTCTCTCTAAGGTCACATACAACATGTATCAGGCTTCTTCTTTGTTTTCTCTGGAAGTTGCTGGCAAAAGTAATGTCTTAGCTGTAGGGAAGCCTCCCAAAGAAAAGTACAGTTGGAATGGTAAATATGAAGAAATGGAGCACAAATGCTCGGTTGTCCAGTAGAAGTTGGCCGATTTGCAAAAAAGGCCAAATATGTCTAATATTTACCAGAGAAGACGATAATCCATGGTTCTCCCTCAATCAGGGAGGCTAGGGTCGTTGAGTCGGAGTCTTTCTAGTATTTTGGATCGTACTTTAGTCTATACAGGGGGTAGATTCATGGTTCGACTAAGATGTGCATGTTATAGTCGAAATCTGTTCTAGCATGTAATAAACGAAGTTGTTTATGTATTTTATTATTCAGTAGTTATGCATGTCATGTATGTGTGTTATCATCATACATGATATACATATGCTAATTGTCTATAAATAAGTTGCTCTCTCAGGTTGTTGAGAGAGGTTGGTTGCTATTATATTTTGTTGTAATCATTAACTCCTAATGATAAAGTGAATGAATAACCGTAATAACCAACTTTGTTTTCTTCTCTCTCCTCTCTTTATAAAATAAACCATTTTTCTTGTGTGTTGTTCAAGAAAGTTTCTCTTTCTCAAAACATTGCTTCGTTCTTTAAGGCGATTGTCACAACAAACTGGTCCGGTGAGCGTGGATCGAGGTGCTATCAACAAAATATGAGATTGAAACATTCACTGGAGTAAACAGTTTTAGATTATGGTGCTTGAAGATGCGAGCCCTTCTTGTTCAGCAGGGTTGTTAGAAGCGTTGAAAGGATCAGAAATATGGATGTTAATCTAACGGAGAAGGAGAAAATGGCGATGATAGAGAAAACTCGCAGTGCCATCATATTGAGCCTTGGTGATAAGATTCTCTAGAAGGTCTCGAAGGAGAAAACTGCAGCATGTGTGTGGTTAAAACTTGAAGGTCTTTACATGACCAAGTCCTTGGTAAATCGTCTATGCCTGACGCAAGCTCTATTCATTTAAGATGAGTGAAGACAAAGTCTTAACTGAGCAGCTGGATAAGTTCAATAAGTTGATTCTTGATTTTGATAATATTGATGTTAGCATCGGTGACGAAGATCAAGCGTTGTTACTAATGTGTGCTCTACCAAGATCCCATGCTCATTTCAAAAAAACACTTGTATGGAAGGTAGTCTATGACCTTTGAATAAGTTCAATCAGCCTTATATTAAAAAAATTTGAAAATAAAATAAAATAAAAACCATCATCTGCTTGTAAAAGATTATCTATTACAAAAACATTTATTTATTTTTATTTATTAATTTACTCTTACTATATTTTAATGTATGCAATTCATTCACTATTTATTAATAAACTTATTCCAATAAATTTTGTTTTACTATCTTAAAAAAATGTTAAGGTTAAAAGAATACAACTAATTTGAGATCAAGAGAGTGGTTGTTATTTTACTATTAAAAGAAAAATACTAAAATAGACTAACAATAAATTGTATATTTGGTATAATTAAAGTAATTCAGACCCATTTTACCCAAAAATAAGTAATTTTCAAACGAAAAGAGAGTCAAAGTAATTTTTAAAATTAAATTTTAAAATAGAATTTCTTAATTTGCCAAACTGCACACAAGCATGAACAGTCAAACAATTGCCGGTATTTAGACAAAAACGATTTTTTGACCAAGAAAAAGAGAAATAAACTATTTAAATAACTACACCTAACAAAATTAAAATAATTTTCAACAGCATTCACCTTCCTTATAGTATTAATTAATGGCCGTAATTGGAAAAGAAATTATTAATACACGCTACTTAATGTTCAAAATAAAAACTAAGAAAACGCGTATTAATCCACCAATTAGTTTAACTTTATTCTTTCTCCAAGGTAACAAGAAAGTGACGCTGCCCAAGTCACGTGATGTGCTGGCAACAACTCCCTCTTTTACTCAACTTCTCTTCTTTTTGCCCTTTCAGATTCTTTCCCATTTTCTCACAAATGTTTAATATTCTTGGACACCATACCAACACCAAGTAGTATCTTTATTTGAAAATCTTGCGTATGTATCATTTACTTAGCTACTAAGTGCATCTTCAACCGTTTGTGGGACCTATTAAATCAAGTCAGTTTAAAATAAATAAATTAATATTTTGTTTTAATTGTGTAATTTTAAAGAACTCATATTAGATATCACAATTTTATTTTATAAATTAATATTTTATTTATATTAAATTTTATTTTAAATTTATATTATTTAAAATAATAATTTTAATTATTTAAATTAAAATTGATATAAAAAATAAAATTCAGATTTAACTTATAATTTAAAATGATAATTGAAAGAAAATTGGTATTGATAAATTTTTTCAAAAAAAATTATATTTATAATTGAAAAAATAAATTGAAAAAAAAAACTAGTTATTCAATTGCTAGTTTAAATTTTTTAATATAAAAAAATAGAAAGAACACCTGAGAAACCAATGCGAAGAACTCCTGTTGGAAGTGGTCTAAGATGATTTCATAAGCGTCGTCTCTGAGATGTCTAAAAATTTTTAAGAGCCTTGTATCTATAATCAAATATCAATATTTATGCATAATTATTAATTCTTAACTTTTTAACTTTTCTTAATTAGATATATTGTAATTTATATTTAACTTTTTTACATTTCAGTATATAATTTTCCAAATTTGTGTATTGAATGGGATCTTATTATATTTATTTTCTACAAATATAATTAGTTACTTAAAATTGCAATAGTAATTGTCCTAATTAATTTCTGTGGGTTCAATGGTAAATCCGTAATAATCTCAAACCGCAGGCCCCATTGTATTTAACATTCTTATCAGTAGTACCTCTGCTATCTCAAATTCTTCACTTCTCAGTCTCACACTGCACTGTCTCCACTTCAACTTTTTACAGATCTCATTTTTCTTCTTCTTCTTCTCTTCCACATGCACAGACCATCAACAATGGCGGCCTTCACGGTGGCGATTATAATCCTCTCTGCCGTTATCACAACCTCCACCGCACACAATATCTCACACATCCTCTCCCAAACCCCCGAGTTCTCCACCTTCAACCACTACCTAACCCTAACACACCTCGCTTCAGAAATCGACCGTCACACAACAATCACCGTCCTCGCCGTCGACAATGCCGCCATGGACGACCTCATAGCAAAGGACCTCTCGATCTCCACCGTGAAAAACATCCTCTCCCTCCACGTCCTCGTCGACTACTTCGGCCCCAAAAAGCTTCACCAAATCACAAACGGAACCGCTCTCGTCTCCACATTGTACCAAGCCTCAGGCTCCGCACCGGGAGCCTCGGGACTAGTCAACATCACCGATCTTCGCGGCGGAAAAGTCGGATTCGGCGCTCATGAAAACGACGGAACCCTACCTGCTATCTACGTCAAATCAGTTAAAGAAATTCCTTACAACATTTCCGTTATTCAGATTAGTCAAATTATTCCCTCCGCCGCAGCGGAAGCACCTACACCAGCACCTAAAAAACAAAACCTCACCGAGATTATGTCCAAACACGGTTGCAAAATCTTCGCCGACACTCTTTCCGCTTCACCCGAAGCTTACGGCATTTTCACCGACAATCTCGACGGTGGATTAACCATTTTCTGTCCAGCCGACGATGCTTTCAAAGGCTTTCTTCCGAAATTCAAAAACCTAACCGCCGCCGGTAAAATCGCTCTCCTCGAATTTCACGGTGTACCGATCTATCAATCTATTGCTAGTCTGAAATCTAACAATGGAGTGATGAACACTCTTGCTACCGACGGTGCTGAAAAGTACGATTTCACCGTTCAGAATGACGGCGATGAGATTACATTGAAGACAAAGCTTGTAACTGCTAGGATCACCAACACGATTATTGATGAGCAGCCGCTTGCGATCTTTACTATTTCGAAGGTTCTTCTTCCAGAGGAATTGTTTAAGGCTGATGCTCCGAGTCCTTCTCCGGCTCCGGCGCCGGAGCCTGCAGCTGCTGACGCTCCCGCTCCTGCGGCGGAGCATAAGAAGAAGAAAAAGAAGGCTGCCGATGCGCCAAGTGAGGATGAATCTGATGCGCCGGCTGATTCGCCCGAAGATGCAGCTGATGACACTGCCGACGATAGCGGCGCCGTTAGGTTCGGCGGTATCGTAGCTTTGGTTTTGGCTTTGGCTTTTGGAATTCTAGCACTGTGAGTGTGAGGTGTGTAGCATAAAGTTTACATCATGTTGCTTTTAATTTAATTATTTTAAATTAATTTTTGTTTTTTAGTTTGTTTAGTAAGGGAATTTAAAATGCTGTTTCTTTTTTTTGTGTGGGTCGAAGTAGGGCAGGTGTGAATTTTTTTTTTATTTTGTATTTGATAGTGTTTTGAATTTTGTGATGAGGGAGCATGAAATGTTGAGTGTAACTATTTGTCTGCTATTCTTCTATTTTTTATTTATAAATTGGATATTCTCTCTGGGTTCAAGATCAATCTCTTGAATTGGTGATGCTAAGGCTGGACGAGGGATCGGGCTGGACGGTTTCGAAACCAAAAAGTTTCAACCATCCCAATCTGCAATTGAACAATATAAATCTATATCGTTTTAACCAGTTTAGACGGTTTGGGTTATAACGGAGCATAGATTAATAGTAAAAATTATTTAATTAAATAGAGTTGATTTTTTTAGGTTCAATAACACATTTTAAGCTAAATATTACTACAACCTAAACCAAACATAAATTCAAAAATCTAAATCCACATTACCTACTTAAATCCAATATAAAGTCATTGACCTATCATTCAAATGACTTCAACATAAATTCAAAAATCTAAATCCACTTTACCAACTTAAATCCAACATAAAGTCATTGACCTATCATTCAAATGACATATTGAATATTATTCAATGTTCAATCAATCAACATAAAATCCGATGTAAATTAAAATTACTATAACATAAATTCAATATATCTAAAAATTGTATTATTTGCAATTTTTTTCCATCTCAAATAATTATTTCTTTAGAATATGAATTGTTACATTTATTATTAATAGTTTTATCTAAGGGTGTACATGAGATGGATTAACCCATAAAACTCGGTTAAATCTATTCAAAAAAATTCATAAAAGTGGGTTGGATCGGGTAATTTGGGTGAATATGAGTTTAAAGACTAAAAAATTGTATTAAAAAATTGGGTTTCAGGTTAAACCGGATCCAAATCCAAAAAATTCACGAACCCACTAATTAAACATTTGTCAACTATGACTTTGACTAATTTTAGATATTTTACTCTTTGATTATTTTGATGCTAATACGATTTTATATCATGCAACTTTAGTTTGTTGCTAGTATTTTAAGATAATTTTTATTAGTTTATGTTATCATTATTAATTTATAATAGGGTTAAATATAAAAACCTCCTATAATGTTGGGTTAAATATAAAAACCTCCTATAATGTTAGCGTGTTTTGTTTTTAACCCTAGTAAAGTGTTTTTTTGTATTTGATAGTGTTTTGAATTTTGTGAAGAGGGGGCATGAAATGTTAAATGTAACTATTTATCTACTATTCTTCTATTTTTTATTTATAAATTGAATATTCTCTTTACCTGCAAGATTAATCTATTGAATTGGTGATGTTGGTTTCGGCTTGGACGGTTGGAGTCCATATTTTCTCAATCATCTCATGTTAAATATGAAATGTTAAATTGAATATTCTCTTCAATCATCTCAATCTGTAGTTGAATAATAGAAGTCCATATTTTTTAATCGGCTTGGACGGTTGGAGTTATGACGACCAATAGTTTAATACAAATTATTTAAATTGGGTTATTGGATTGTGTTTCTAAAGAATAATGTGATGACTTTCCTCGAAACTGGTTGGGAGAAGCCACAATGTATTAAGAGGGTTATTGGATTGTGTTCCTAAAGAATAATGTGATGACTTCCTCGAAACTGGTTGGGAGAAGCCACAATGTATTAAGAGGGTTATTGGATTGTGTTCCTAAAGAATAATGTGATGACTTCCTCGAAACTGGTTGGGAGAAGCCACAATGTATTAAGAGGGTTATTGGATTGTGTTCCTAAAGAATAATGTGATGACTTCCTCGAAACAGGTTGGGAGAAGCCACAATGTATTAAGAGGTTTGTGATTAGTGTATTGCTTGCCTCTATCGTTCTTAGGTTATCTTTTTTAGTGTCGGACCCGATATGAAATCATTTTGTCTTCATGGTCATTCAATGTACCGGTTTCCTTGTCATGTGGATATCATGAAGGACATTGATTATATTTAGTGAAGATGTTTCTTGTCCTTCATGGGCGGTTTGGTGGGAGGCGGGGTGTTTGGCTGATCTAGGAGGTACGTCTCAGATTTAGGACGGTTTGGTAGGAGGCAAGATGTCTGGCAAATTCGGAATGTACGTCTCGGATGTACATAAGTCCCCCAAGCGTGAGACTTGGTAAAAGCGAGATGCTTTGATTTATCAAACAGCTTGATAAATTATCCGAGATATATAAAACATCATGAAGGTAATTCACACAAATTTCCAAAACACATTATTACAACCATAAATTTGTGTGAATCACCTTCGTGATGTTTTACAATAAAAAATAACAGTTGGAATGTGAAATATCACATGAAACAATTGTAAAAAAAAAAGAATTCCAAGCTATATGATGAATCATTACGAATAGTAATGTCCATTTTGACTAGGTTGTAATGTTCTCAGGTTATCTATATGAAAGTAATAAGGAAGTGGTAAGACGGGTCCCCATTACGGTCAGGTTGTAATGGGCTCTGGTTTTTGTATGAGAGACCCTTCCTTTTAGATGCTGATGTGTGCTCTTTCCTTCTTTGATCCTCTTTTGCCTTGATTGGTCCTCATTACCTAAAACATAGAGAAAATGCACAAACGCAAGTAAAATCGAACAAAAAATGAAGCTTAAACTATGATTATTCAGACATAAAGCATGCATAGAAATAGCCTAAAAAGTCATTCATCAGCGGGGCCCTCCTTGGAGGGGACGTCGCCTCACGTGCAGTAGTTTTGAGAGTTTTACTAGAACTCAATTTTTAGAGTTTTGTTGTTATTGTGTTATTGCTTTCTGCTTTAGAAGCTTTGCTACTACTGTACTGGTAAAGACTCGTCAGAACATTTTAATTCAAGATTTTGCTTTCGCATTATTCATGTTTTAATATTACTGTTATACCCCAAAATTTGCCCGCATCTTTTTTCAAGAAAACTTCAATCTAAAAATTAAGAGTTTCATATAATCTTGGATTTTCACATCCTGATTTATGAATACTTGATTTTTAGAATTTTTTCTTATACAGTATTTTGGCTTGCTGTTGAATTTATTCTTACGCAAACGCCAAGTACTGTTTATTGCTTCACACACGCTATTTATTTGATATTTGTTTACAGATAAATAGTACTGACGCAATTGGTACAGAATTAAATCTTTTGCAGGCGCAGAGTCCGGGATTCAGACTGTACTGGTAAACAAGTAAATTATTATTAATTTTTGTTTCCCACTAACTTTTGTACTATATTCCATTATTTTCAAAATCTCTTTTCAAATCTCTTTTTCAAAAATCAAATCTTAACTTTATTCTACACATCTCTCTTTTTCCCAACACTATCATACACTTTCTTTCAAATCTTACTTCCACTCAAATTTTCCTTTTGTACGGAATCACTTCATTCCCCAACGTCTCTATCCTTCTTTTCATTCTATAAATACCTCTCATTTTTTCCATAAAATCTCACATCAAATTCTAAATCATTTCTCAAATTTCTACTTCATATCCATTCTCTCTTCCTCCCCGGCAAAATGGCGAAGCGGATGGAAACGTGTTTTCTTATGGTCATCACCATTGCTACGGTGATCATGTACTTCTTCTGTCTACATAGTCCTGAAAAATGTGGACCTGCGATGGTTACACTCCCGATCATCTATTTTCTGTTGGTCATAGCATGGGTTATTAATCGTCATTCTTAAAGTTTGTCGTATCTCTTATTTTCTTAAATGTACCGTTTACTCGTCGTACCGTTCATTATAGTATGTAATGTTTGTACTGTCAGTATTAAATGTTGTACTATTTGTCATATTGTTGCTTAATTATTCAGATAATATTTTGTGTGTTTTCTGCCAGTCAAATATTTATGTTTCTGTGCATTAAATGATTTTTAGGGTTATTATCGGTAATTTTGCTCGCGTACAGTAAATAATAATAATTTATTATGTCTGTGTTTTTTAACAAGTCATGTAAATAAACTTTCATCTTTCACATAAAACAAAAACAACAAAAAGAAAATTAATTTTGACTGTTGATTTTTCACTTTAACTGTTACATGCCTGAATAGTCAGTTGACAGTCAAACTACTGATAGTACAATTCTCCGTGTTTTGTACCATCAATCAAATCAAACTTTTGCATTTCAAAATTCCAAGATTTTTGTCCTAGAAGTCTTCTGAATATCACATGATTAGCAGAGACTCAGCACTGCACAAAAATCAGGTACGCTTAACTGTCTCCTACACAAACAGTCCATGATTAGGGTTTATTGTTTTTTCAGGAGAAACAAGTTTTTGAGACCTCAAATGGATTTCATGGACCTCCATACATCTCAAAGTACCATCATACAAATTTTCAAACTTCAATTCACTCAGACGCACCGTTAGCAGCTCAAACAATCAACATACGACCCGTTTGACCAAAAAAGTCAACAGACAGTCAAAATGAATTTTTTTGTCAACATCCATATTTTGTCAAAGGATTCATCATTTGATCATTGGATGATCATAATTCATCAAGGAAAGATCAAAAATCAACAAAACCCTAAGATTCAAAATTAGGGTTTTCTCCTAAAAAGTCAACTGAACTTTGACTGGTCATAACTCTCTCATCCTTCATCCAAAAAATTCAAACCAAAGCTCATTTTGAAGGAAATTCAATTATCTTTCAAATGCAATTGGTCCCATGGTCATTAGGTTCACCATTTGAAAAATATGAACCAAGACATTACAGGTCATTTTCAAAGTCAACAAAAAGACACTTTTTTCAAAAGGATACACAAGGAGCATCAAAAATCATTTTGACATGAGACCAAAGACCTTGGTTAAAGGACTCTTTGAGGTTTCGAAAAAGTGCAAGATCTCCTTCATATGACAAAAATTGAGGGATTTACACCTTGTTGAAGTTGGCTAAATTTTGGGAAAATGCATAAAACCAACATTGCTCAAAAATGTATTTTTTTCAAATGGGGCCAAGTTTTCATAGTTCAAACATGTTTACCATGATACAATGGGCCTCCCACGACCAAGACAAAGCCCACATCATTTTTATTCATTTTTGGTTTAATTTTATCCCATTTAAAATTAAATTGAAAATGGAAAATGGAAGGATAACGATGTAGCTTTAATCTTAAGCTAAAGCCTCCACAATTGACTCAATTCTGCAGCAAGAAGCAAGTACAGCAGGCCTAGGGCAAGAGGTGTGGAAAAATTAAGCCATGGTTGCTTAAAATTCAAGCTTGATATATTAAAGAAATCAAGAATTCAACAAAGACATAAATGCTTCTTAGCTTAGTTTATAAGCACTTCAATGCTTATATAAAGGCTATATCACTTCAGCAAAAAAGAGAGGACGAATTTAGAAGCTCCCATAGGCATATATCACTCTTGTAACAACTTGTAAAAATTCAAAGAAACTTGAAATTCGAATTTTAAGTTTAAGTCATTTTCAATACAAACTAAGCATTCAAACATCATCCCTGAACTTCATTGAACTTGTCCAAGTAAATTTAAAGTATCAAAACCTCACAAATCGAGCCCCACAAGCCACGGTTTGTTCAAACATAAATCAACTCGTATTTGATCATACACGCATGCTTAGCAAGATGTAGACATATATTTGAGTTTAGTTTGATGTGTTGATCATTTCTGGAAGTTTAATTAAGTTTTGGATGCTTGTATACGAGGTTACCATTTTTAGGGTTCTTAGATCCTATTTAGGGATTTTCTTTACAAGCAAAATTAGAAGAAACTAAGGCCATATTCGAATTCAGGAGAGAAAACCCAGTCAAAAGGGCATGTCGCGCCAAATTTATATTCATGTTTGACCCTATTCGCTATTTTGCAGGTTTAGAACACATCTATTATAGCGCTTTTCTCATAAAAACGCTGTTAAATGTGCTGGCTGGAGGTTGAAGACGATGAGGTGTCCTCACCTCATTGGATAGAACGCGCGCGCCAGTGTTTTTGAATCCTGGGTTCCCATGTGCGCTTTACATCATCTTTCCATGTGACCTCAATATCTGGGCCGTCTGATATCATTAAACTCTCAATCCAACGCATCAAAACACTCATCCTTACCATGGTCCTCATTTAAATACCACACCTGATCATTCATCTTTTTATTTTCTATTTTATTTTAATTTCTTTGTTAAATTAATTAAAAATAGTTTTAAAAATCCAAAAAATACACAAAAAATATTTTTAAGTTTCTAAAATAATATTTTATTTTATGATATAAAAATATTTTATTTTTCTTCATAATTTGAATATTTTGTGTAATTAATTAGATAATATGCATATATTTATCTTTTAATTATTTTCACCCAATCAAAAATTATAAAAAAAATTTGTTCTTTATATTAAATATTGTTTATATATTATAAGCTAATTTTGTACATATTTTGAATAATTTTCTCTTCAAGTTTTAATTATTTGTGTAATTATTTATATAATTATGTATTAATTAACTTAATAGATTTCAAATCAAATTTCAAAAAAAACAAAAAAAATTAGTTTTGTTTTAAATTTAATTAACAAGCGTTTTTGAACATATTTTGAACTTAATTTTTAGGTTTGAAATTTATTTTCATCTTTTTTCCTCATTTTAATTTAATTAATCATGCATTAATTATAATTAAAATCAATCATAAAAATCCAAAAACATTTCTTTTATATTTCTTGCAATTTAAATTCCTAGATAAATGTATAGGTTGTCAAATTCATGTAAATAGCGTAGTTTACATTTCCTGCACAATCGATGTAATAGCGTAGATTTACTTTCCGCATTTTACATTTCCGCATTTTAAATTCCAGCACATATAAACTGCGTACATGCCAAAGATAAAACTGAACCGTTAGATCACTAACTTCAAAGATAAAATATTTGAATCCAAACACAATCACACTTGCACCTCTTAGGGTAATCCCTTTCTCATTCTTTTCAAAATCAAAATCAAATTCTATTATTTCAAATGCAAAATCGAACTTTTGTTTATATCCGATGAAAGGATAGATTTTTAAAGGAAATAGGATAAAGACCTTATAACTCAGGGTAGATCTCCTAATTTGCTTGCTCAAATCAAAACAAACAAATCTCTCATATATCATTGTTTTTCAAAATAAAACTTTCAAAAAGACAATACTTTGTATATATCCAAACAAGGATCATTACGAAGTTAACGCTCTTTTTTCCAAAGCATCTTTTGAAAGATAAAAACACTTTGTATACATCCGCACAAGGATCATTACAAATTCAATTTACAAAGGTATTTCAAACCACATACGAGCATTTCAGAGCAATTGAAAACAAGTGAGCTAAGCAAATTAAAGAGCCCATGGATAACCATGGATACAAAGGGTGCTAACACCTTCCCTTTGTATAACCTACCCCCTTACCCAGAATTTCTTAAAGGTCTTTTTTCTGTTTCTTTTATAAACCTTTCCTTAATTGGATAAAATAAAAGGTCGGTGGCGACTCTCTGATTTTCAAAAATACAAAAGCAGAAACAAAAAAGAGTCAGTTCACGTATCTCTCCGCGAGAGGTATGGCAAAAAACCGAGCGCGCGACAGAACTGGCGACTCTGCTGGGGATACTTTCTAAAAACAAAATGTTTTCAAAAGGGGTTACCTTTAGAGAATAGATCATTCCGATGTTTTCAATTGTTTGACTTGATTGCTCTATTTTTCAAAAGGTTGTTTGGGTATTTTGCTTGTGTGAAAGATTCTAACCCGAATCTCGAGATACCTTAAGTATGTGACAATAGACCAAGGAAACTGTACGGCATGTACCGATACGGTTGATCTCGTAGTCACCGTTAGTGCGATACTTTGGTTTATACTGATGTCCCTTGAAAACGATTAAGGAGTATATTAGGCTTCCGAAATGTCATTAAACACTAATTTGTCTTAGAATCTTTTAGTTGAACTTGACTTGTGGCCTATTAAGTGGCTAGCTTTGAAGTTGATCGAAGTTAGTTATCCTCGAGGAATATTTTGATCGGCCGTCCGAGCGCCGTATTAAGATGTTACCTCCAAGGATCATAGAACCCGAATACTATTCTAGGACAGGTTTGAACCAACTCAACTTCAGTGGGGAGGGTATCACCCATGAACTTCATGCAAGCCTTTAAACTTAAGGCTATTGTTTGATTTGTTTTTGTGTGCCACATGTTTGACATCATAACATCATAAGCATCATAAGCATATCATTTTCTCACTAATCATTTCAAGGATCAAAGAGTTTACCTTTGTCTTGTTATTACAGGTAATGGCTCCCGCCACCAGAGATTACATCCGAATCAACATCTCAACGGTACCATCTGAACTGAAAAACTTAGTATCAGAATTCCCCAGGAATGTTCAATTCACCGAAAAGCACGGTCACCTACTCCATTTGGTTACCTCAAAATTTGAAGAAGACATGATACGGGTCCTGTTCCAGTTCTTTGATCCCGAACATCATTGCTTCACCTTTTCTGATTACCAGTTAGTACCCACCTTGGAAGAGTTCTCTGAACTAATTGGATTACCTGTTCGAAATCAATTACCTTTCACTGGTTTAGAAAGGATTCCAAAACCTGAAACCATTGCTGCTGCCTTACATTTGCAAAAGTCAGAAATCGAGTCCAATTGGGAAACAAAGAGTGGAGTTAAGGGTTTGCTTGCTAAGTTCTTAATGGAAAAGGCTCGATTACTACTAGAAAACAAAAGTTACCCAGCTTTTGAGGAGGTTGTGGCTCTTTTGATCTATGGGTTGGTTTTATTCCCTAATCCCGACCAGTTCATAAGTGTACACATTATCAATCTTTTCCTAACCCGTAACCCGGGTACCAACATTGCTGGGAGACATTCTACATTCTCTACACACTCGTACCATGAAGAAACGAGGAACTCTTATATGCTGTATACCACTACTGGCTAGGTGGTTTACATTTCATCTTCCCCGATCAGTGTTGAGAAATGAACAAAGAATGCAATGGTCTCGCAGGATTATGTCTTTGTCTCATTCAGATATCCGGTGGAACAACTTCTTTCAAAGAGACATTACTATCATTGATCATTGTGGAGAGTACCCTAATGTTCCACTACTTGGCATCAAAGGGGGCATCACTTACAATCCCTCTTTAGCTTTACGCCAATTCGGATATGCACGGAGCAACGGTCCTCATGACATGATTATCCGTGGCATTGTGTTTGATTACGAGGATGATTCCCACAGACATCGACGAAGGTTTATACATGCGTGGGGCAGTGTCTATAGAATAGAAAGCAAAACTTTGGGGCAATGGAATTCTATCCCTATGGAACCTTACCTCAGATGGGTGCGGGCTCATGCTCAGAAACTCATCATGCCCTATCCCGCCATTCTACCTATGACTATTGAGCCAGAAGTCGAAGGAGATGAACCTCAAGTTATTCTACATCCGGATATGCCAACTGACCTGGAAGAGTTGCAAAAATCTTGGGTTCAATTAAAAGAGGAAAGAGATACCTTCAAAGCACACTGTCAAGACTATGAGAGAAGATTATTGGAGCTCACCAGACAACTCCAAGAAGAACAGCAGATCAACACATTCCTGGGTGCAAAGAGAAAGCGTCCATGGGAGACCTGAAGGATCCTTCATTTTCTTTATTTATTTCTGTTTTGTAAGCCCGAATGAGGCAAAAAAGAAAAAAAAGAAGAAAAAAATAATAATAAATTGTTTGACTAACAAATGTTTGTTTTTCTTTTATTTTAACAAATCTAAACTCTAAGATCCTTGAAAACATTGCATATACATTTCATTCATTGCATATACATTTCATTCATATACATATACATTGCATCCATACACATTGCATAACAGGTTCACATGACGGATTTCTCATCTCCTCGCTGTTTATTTCAGTCAGAAGAGATGGAATCTGAAACAAGCATCAAGAATCTCGAAGCACAGAACGCCCAAGTTCAAGTGGCAATTCTGGATCTAGCAAAGGGGCAACAAGAAATGAAAGCCCTGATGATCAAGAAGAAAAAGAAGCCCAAAGGATCTGTAGGCTTGAGCCAACTGAAAAGAAAGATCAAAATCCCAGCCAAAAAGTTCAAAAAGCCACCGATCCCTGAAATAGTCGGTGATGGTGAACAAGGAGACAATCACAGCAACTAGGGTTCTGCCAAACCCTCTCTCTCTTCTAATGAAGAAGATTATCATTCTGGAGACGAACAGGATGATGACAAGTATCAGCAGTTGGAAGAACGCATGAAAGCTATGGAGATACAAAAAATACCTGGCTTAGATTTCAATGATCTGGGACTCATCTCAGATGTTGTTATCCCTCCAAAGTTCAAAGTTCCTATCTTTGCGAAATATGATGGAGTTTCTTGCCCAAAACTACATCTGAGGTCCTATGTAAGGAAGATACAACCTCACACAACATATAACAAATTGTGGATTCACTTCTTCCAAGAAAGTCTGTCGGGTACACAACTCGAATGGTACTACCAGCTGGAAAGTACAAAAGTTCATACTTGGGAAGATTTAGCTGCTGCTTTTTACAAACAGTATCAATACAATGCTGATCTTGCACCAACCCGTACTCAACTAAGGGGCATGTCCATGGCACCAAAAGAAAGTTTCAAAGGATATGCACAAAAGTGGAGAGATATGGCTGGAAGGGTTCAACCACCCTTATCTGATCGCGAGCTGGTCGACATGTTCATGGGCACTTTAACTGGCCCTTTCTATAGCCATTTGCTAGGAAGCTCATCATCAGGTTTCACTGACCTGATATTGACTGGAGAACGTGTCGAGAGTGGCATTCAAATAGGCTCCTCCTCTGGTACTACAAAAAGGCCCATCAGTGGGAGAAATGAGGTCAATACAATGCAAATTCAGAAAGGTCGCAAGAATGAGCATCACCAATCTGTAGGGGCAGTTCTGATCTCCGCATCTGCGCCTCAAAAAGATCAACAGCCAAAATATACGCGTCGACCAGATGCGCCAAGAAGAAATTTCACCAGAATCAATATGCCAATCTCTCAGGCATTGCAGCATTTGCTAAAAGCATATCTGATCACATTAAAAGATCCTCCAAAGAATGTCAACACTTCCTCTCCAAGTTATCGCCCCGATGCAACGTGTGCGTATCACTCAAACTGTCCAGGACATGACGCAGATCACTGTTGGGCCCTGAAAAATAAAATACAAGACATGATAGATGCTGGGGAAATTGAGTTCGATCCTCCAGAAACTCCAAATGTCATCACGGCACCCATGCCGAAGCATGACAAAACTGTCAACGCTATCCTAGACACTGTTTACATCTATGATGTGACCGAATTGTCAACTCATCTCCTCAAAGTCAAAGGAAAGCTAATCCAAGCTGGCTACTTTCCAGGTTGTGACCCTGATTGCTTTTATTGCTCATACCTGCCCAATGGTTGTGAAAATCTGAGAATGGGAATTCAAAAATGGATGGATCGCCGTATCATTATGTTTGAGAGGCTCCCTTCTATGGACGTTTTATGCGAAGTCTTTGCAAACGGGATGAGAATAGAGAATGTCTCAGTGATCTCCAGCTTACCATTCAAAATCTCTGCCAAGGCTCCTTTCAAAATTTCCGCTACACTCAAAGTGGCATCAGTAATCATTGCTAGTCCAACTCCATTTCCATACTCCTCAGATAAAGCTGTCCCGTGGGGTTACGACACTAATGTTTATGTCCATGGAGTTAAGCAGGGTACCTCGACTGAAGAGGCCACGAAGTTAACTGCTCCAACTGTGGATAATATTGTGGGTACCAGCAAGATCACGAGACTGTTGCTACTTGCCCAGTCCAGGTCCCAGTTCCTAATCAAGATATCGACGCTCGAGGCAAAAAGCCACAAGTTGAGCCAGTTCAAATACCGGTGGAGGTCACTGTTGAAGATCCATCGAAGCAAGAAATGGAGGAAATATTGAAAATCATCTGCAAGAGTGATTACAATATTGTCGAACAACTGGGGCACACTGCTTCAAAAATCTCAATGCTGTCTCTGTTAAAGTATTCAGAAGCTCATGCCAAAGCTCTGATGAAGTTCCTGAAAGCTGCGCATGTGCCTCAAGAGATTTCAGTCGATCAATTTGAAAATTGTGTTGCCAATCTAACAGTGACCAATGGCCTCGGTTTCTCTGATGTTGATCTAACCCCTGCTGGAAAGAATCACAATAAAGCCCTACATATCTCCATTGAATGTAATGGCACCACTCTATCTCATGTGCTGGTAGATAACGGTTCTTCTTTGAACGTGTTACCAAAAACAGTACTGGAAAAGCTTGACTTCGAAGGAGTTGTGTTACAACCAAGCGATGTTGTGGTAAGAGCCTTCGATGGGTCAACAAGAACAGTGTACGGAAAGGTGAATCTCCCAATCAGAGTGGGCTCTCAGATCTTTGATTCTACCTTTTACGTAATGGAAATTCACCCAGCATATTCCTGTTTACTAGGACGCCCTTGGATACATGGGGCAAATGCTGTAACTTCTACCCTGCATCAGAAGTTGAAATATCCAGTAAAAGGAAAGATTGTCACAGTTTATGGCGAAGAGGAATATGTGGTTAGTCACCTGAGCAATTCCAAATATGTCGAGTTGGATGACGAATTCATCGAAACTCCCTGCCAATCTTTTGAGGTGGTCTCTCCAGATGTCTCTACTACCAAGCATATTTCTGCTACTCCAACTACAACTATGGCTTCTCTCAAAGATGCCAAAGCTGTGATCGAAAAAGGTGATTGCACAGTATGGGGACAGCTCCTCGATATACCTTACAAATCCGACAAGCTAGGCCTGGGCTATGATAGTGGAAATCAAAAGAATGATCAAAGTCCTTGTTCTGGAGGATTAATGTCACATTTCATCAGCAAAGGAGTAAACGCCATTGAAGACGATGGAGTGTTCTTGAACCATATCATTCAGCCATATCCAGATGAAATTCCACCCATTTCCATGGGAATGTGGGATACTTTGGGAGAACCAAGCAGCGGGTATAATTATCAATATACCACACCTCAGAATTCTTTTATTGCTATGGAAAATATTACCCCAACTGGATGGGGTGATCAATTTGAAAATGACAAAAGTCCCAGCACTCAGCAATATCAAAATCCACCTAAAGAAGTTTGGGATATGCTAGGAGAGCCAAGTGGCAAATATGACTTTATGGTGAAATATTCCGCTCTTCCGAGCTCACAAATCGCCATGGAAGACATTGTCCCAACTGGATGGGATGAACATTATGATGAAAATTTTACTCCTGAAAACACCAGGGAAACACCAAATAACGAGGGTTACTTTCTGTCAAAGTACACTACTCAGCAGACTGCACAGGTCTCCCTCAAAGACATCATCCCGACTGGATGGGACGGCCTTATCGAGTATCTCGCTCAGCCAACAAAGGTACCTCAACCTGGATCCTCATATCCAACAGATCATCCTACTTATCCTGAAAGATCACCGACTCATTTCCCCACCAATGAAATCAATGCTGTGGGAGATGAAGAAGACAACTGCAACTGGAACAGCTGGATACTCCCTGCTCACAACAATGGATTGAACAACTGGAAAACTAAGGATGTGATCTCCTTCGATCAGGAGTAAATGCAATTTCCTGTTTTCTTTGTGTATATTGTGCAAAGATAAAAATGGTTCCTATACTATCGAACCATGAGCTTGAAAGCCGTGTGCCTTGCCCGAAGCACACTGGTCCTTTTATAAGGGTTTATCATATCATGAGCATGTGCATTCAATAAAATCATGGGACGTTTGCATATTCAAATTTTGTGATCCTTTTTCTTTCTTTTCTTTTCAAATAGCTATGTTTTCTTACACACACTCACATAAATAAAATGCAGATTCACATTCACGTTGGATCCAGTCGATAACGATTCTGCTATTGCCCGTCATGACTTTGAAAATCCGATCTACCAAACTGAGGACGAAAGTGAGGAAGATTGTGAAGTACCAAGAGAACTTGTAAGGCTGCTAGAACAAGAAGAGATGGCTATACAGCCTCATGAGGAACCAATTGAGGTTATCAACTTGGGCAGCAACGAAGAAAAGAAAGAAGTCAAAATAGGGGCTGATTTAGAAAACAGTGTCAAGCAAAGACTGATTCAAATGTTGCAAGACTACGTCGAGATATTCGCCTGGTCCTATGAAGATATGCCAGGCCTTGACACGGACATTGTGGTTCATCGCCTGCCAATCAAAGAAGGTAGCATTCCAGTCAAGCAGAAACTACGAAGGAGTAGGCCTGATATGTCAAAAAAGATCAAAGACGAGGTTGAAAAGCAATTCAATTCCGGATTCCTGAAGGTTGTAAGTTATCCTTCTTGGATAGCTAACATCGTACCGGTGCCCAAAAAAGACGGGAAAGTTAGAATGTGTGTATAGACTACAGAGATCTAAACCGGGCAAGCCCCAAAGATGATTTCCCTTTACCTCACATCGATGTACTGGTTGATAATACCGCACAATGCAAGGTATTCTCCTTTATGGATGGATTCTCAGGGTACAATCAAATCAAGATGGCACCCGAAGACATGGAAAAAACAACCTTCACAACACCCTGGGGAACCTTTTGTTACAAAGTAATGCCCTTTGGTTTAAAGAACGTAGGAGCAACCTATCAACGTGCAATGGTAGCTCTATTTCATGATATGATTCATCAGGAGATAGAGGTGTATGTCGATGATATGATTGCAAAGTCCAACACCGAAGAAGAACATTTGGGTCATCTACACAAGCTGTTTGACAGACTCAAGAAATACAGGTTGCGACTGAATCCAAATAAGTGTACCTTTGGAGTAAGATCCGGCAAACTCTTAGGTTTCATCGTCAGTAGCAAAGGTATTGAGGTTGATCCGGCCAAGGTCAAAGCCATTCAAGAAATGCCTATACCCCGTACCGAGAAACAAGTCAGAGGATTCTTGGGACGTCTGAATTACATCGCCAGATTTATTGCCCACATGACTACTACTTGTGTGCCGATCTTCAAACTGTTGAAGAAAGATCAAGTGGAAAGGTGGAATGACAAATGCCAGTTAACCTTTGACAAAATCAAAGAGTATCTCCAAAAACCGCCAATCTTGTTACCACCTGTGGAAGAAAAACCATGGTTCCATGAAGTAAAAAGATATCTCGAAGCTCAGGAGTACCCTGAAGGGGCGTCTATTAACGATAGAAAGTTTCTAAGGAGGTTTGCTGCCAAATTCTTTCTAAGTAATGGGACCCTATACAAACGCAACCATGACTCGACTTTACTTCGTTGTGTAAACAAGAAGGAAGCAGAACAGATTATGGAAGACATACACGATGGTGCCTTTGGTACTCATTCAAGTGGACACACAATGGCTAAAAAGATCCTCAGAGCAGGTTATTACTGGTCTACCATGGAGACGGACTGTCATCATCATTCCCGAACCTGTCACAAATGTCAGATATATGCAGACAAGGTACATGTACCTCCAGTCCCGTTAAACGTCCTGACAGCTCCTTGGCCTTTTGCAATGTGGGGTATTGATATGATTGGAGAAATCAAGCCCACTGCCTCCAACGGACATCGCTTTATCCTGGTCGCCATTGACTACTTCACAAAATGGGTAGTGTCGCACGCTCGCGAAAAATGAACAGAGTCGCCACCAATATATTTATCCCAAAGGGAAAGGAATATCAGAAAACCTAACAAAGGGAAGGAACAAGGTCTCGCGACCAGAGAATCAAGGTACGGGAGTCGGTTACGCGAGGGGAAGGTATTAGCACCCCTCACGCCCATCGTACTCGATGGTATCCACCTATGTTTGTTTCTATCTAAAGGGTGTGTACTATGTCTATGTCTATATGCGAACGAATGCAAAAAGAAATACGGGGAAAAGAAGGAAATATTTACAAATGTGCTCGTTCAAGCCCCGCGACTTGATGCCTACGTATCCCTTTCAGGAATCAGAGCGCCGTAGTTCGGCTCAAGATTTTCTGTTTGTTTTTGTGTTTTTTAGTTGGGCGGAGTTAACGCTCGCGCTCTTGCATAAGGGATCGACCTAGGATGCAATAGAGCGGAGATAACAATGCCCTTAAGAAAGGAGAGAAAGAGAGAGAGTTTGAGTGTTTCGAGGAAATCCCTAAAGCAAGGGAAACTCGAGTTACTCTTTGGTTTGTGTCTTTTAGAATTTGGGAACTTACGCCCGAATGGAACCCTAAAGCAAGGGAGATCCAAGCACTCGAATGATTCCCTAAAGCAAGGGAGATTCAAGCTTCCATTCCCTTTTTAATGATTTTCACTTTTTTATTAATGTTTTTTAGGTGTTTTCTTTGTATTTTTTATGGGGATTTTATTTGAATATTTTTAGATGTTTTATGGTGTAAAAGAAAAAGGAAACTAGCCTAAGTAAACTAGCCTAATATGAATGGGAATTTCTACCTAATATTATCATGGTTTCTACCTAAGGTTAGGATTTAAAAGAAGCATGAAAAATAAAGCGCTAAGTAGAATATTGAAAATAGCATGAAAAAAAGAACAAGTCAAAATATAGCACAAAAGTGAATTAAAAGTACTACTATTTTTTATATTGATTTTTATGGGAGAAATTGAATTACAAGTCAAGTAAAAAGACTAAAAAACAAATAGCCTAAAAACTAATATTTTTTATGTACATCTTTTATGTGTCAAAAATGTATGACAAAATCTAAAAAGTGTTTTATTGAATAAAAGAAATTGGTAAAAACTAATTGAACCTAAATGAAAAATAAAGGAAACAGGGGGTGTCAATTGATTTTATGGGTGTAAGGAGCAATTAGGCGCATGGCCCAGCCCAAGGACGTTTTGTAGAGTTTTCTCTTATGCCAAAAATGAAGACAATGGGCCAGGGGTGTGTGCTAGTAATTTCGTGCATGGCCCAATGAGTTTTTGTTGAGTTTTCAGGTTTGTCAAAAAGTATTATGGGCTCAGAGGGGGTGTGAATATCAATCCGGTGGCCCAATATTGTTGATCCATTCTCCATTGTTTATTCAGATTTTATTTTACAAAAAAAGAAGAATTAAAAATAAAACTAAAAACAAGAAGGGATTTCAGGGTTCTACGTTAGTGACTATTCAGCTTCTCAAAGCCTCTCTCTCCTTGATACGATCTCCGGCGAACACTACCGCCGTCGCCGCCACCAAACACCTCGAATCCAACAACCTCCTCTACATATCTTAACCAAAATCTACTCCTAGATGCTAATCTAACCATGAATTCACAGATAGCCACACCGATTGGCGGAACTAGAGAGCCTAAGTTCAGAAACCCTAGCTAGTTCAAACCGAAATTCAACGGCGCATAAGAAGAATCAAGGCGCGAAAGCTTAGGGGAAATGATCAGAGAACACAAATCAATCACATAGCGTCGAGAAAATCGAAGAAAGATTGAAGAACGCCTTACATGCTGGAGAACCGTCCGGCGCCTCTGAAATACGCGAGGAAAGCTTCAAGCCAGGTATCGTCCTTGTTCTTCTTCTCCTTGCGTACGCATACCCCTTGCTTCTCTTCTTGTTTTCCGATTTTCTCTTCTTCTTCTTTTCCGATTCTTGCGAACTATTGAGTGAGAATTAGCGAGAGAGTGAATAGTTATCGCTGTTGAATTGTTGAGTACGGGAGAGAATTCGATGGAGAAGATGCGTGAGGCTTAGCTCTACCTCGTCGAAGCTTCGATGCGAGGCTTCAAGAGGTATGTCGAAGGAGCTCTAGTGAGAGGGAGGGTGAAGAAGGTTTTGTTGCAGAGTGAATTGAGGGAAAGGATGAAGGAGAATGGTGGCGTGAGATTGAAGATGGATGATAGAAGAATGTGAGAGTGATGAAGAAGATGATTGGGAGAGATGAAGATAATGATGAGTGAAGTGTGAGAATGGCGTGTGTTTGAATTGTGGAGGGAGATTGACTTATATAGTTAGAGGTGGAGTGAGCTGAGCCATTGGATTTGATGGGTTCTGTTATGAATGGAGGGTGAGGATTTACTTGACTCAGTCTGTTAGAGTCGGTTAACTCGGTCGGTTATACTGAGTTGATATAGGACTCAGTTAGTTGATGTGAGCTGGCAGTTAGTTACATTCTGTTATTCTGATTTTGTTAGTTGTTAATTTGAAGGTTAGTTGGTTCGGTTATATTAGTTATGTGAGGGTATTTGAGAAAAGTTAGTAAAAAGGTTCAAGTTAGTTTCAGTTATGTTGTTTGAATGAGAACTATGGGCTGCTGGTATTTTGTATTGGTATTAGTGTTGAACTGGGTTTGTGGCTTGATTTGTGCAGGGTCTGTTTGTAACTATATGCAGTAGGTTTCTTGGACTTAGTTTCTGGATTTTGAATGGCTTGTTCACTTCTTTTCCTTGAATTGTCTTCAACTGTGCAGGGCTAGTACATGGCATTTGTATGGCATTGGAAGTATGGATTGCAATTAGTTCTTTTGCTAATTTTCTGTTGGTAAGTCTGAGCTGCAAATAGAGAACCTGAGTTGTACTTGAATGTGATTGTCAAGCCATGAATATGTCTTTTTCATTATTGTTGCAGGGACTGATTCTGATGTTTTTATGTGGACTTGGTATGTTGGCAAATTTGAACAAGTCCGGAATTTCCATTAGAAGGTGAAAGGTGGCTTTTGAAAAAAAGCTTGAGAACATTTAGGGATTGTAATTTTATTTGGCTCTGCTGAGATTACTTAAGAAATGGTTGTTAGTGAAGTTGTGAATGATGTAGGCTTATGAAGTGAAAATATGATACATGTTAGTGACATTGTGAATGATGTAAAGTCAATCTTATTTGTTTTTTTTCTTTTGCTGGTGCAGGTCAGGATATATGAGTTTTGTCACGGCACGTTGTTTTGAGAACACATGACAATCATGGCGAAAGCACGAAGATGAATCTGGATGGGAGTGGGAGAATATGAGGATGGAATGGCAAGACGAAGTTTTGAACAGAAGTGGCCTTGAAGAAAATATGAAGAGGAACTTAGGATTTTTTTTGGAAATTGATAGATGTACCTCTTTGTTGTATGGTATTTCTTTTTTTTGGAGTGTATGTTGAATTATATGGTGTGTTGAATAGAACCATGTATTGTATGTTTTTGAATTGGATGGGGCAGCAGGATTAGTTTTGTTAGGTTACTTAAGAGGTCAACAGTCTAAGTCTTTGGTCAAAGGTCAAAAGTTCTGGTCAATGGTCAACAATTGACCAAAAGGTCAACTGTTGACAAAAAGTCAACCGTTCCTGTTTTGTATATTTTGTAAATCCTCCATTTTTATTTCACCTTCAAATACTTCTCTTCCCTTTGTCAACACAGTGATAAGGTGATGTGGATTTGAGCTTTGAGATGTAAATGATGTAGAACTTTCTTTTGTCATTTGTAAACACGTGTGGATTTTTGAATGAATGATGAATGATGCGAACTTGAGCCATATGTAAACGTAGTGAATGAAACTTCTAGATTAAACTTCTTTATCCTCTGAACGAATTTTTGCCCTTATTTCTCAAATCGGATCCAAATCACCTTACAAACCATGCAACAAACTCTAGGGACAACGATAATGTCTTGATCACCACATGAGTTTACAAACATCACTTCTTGCATCGTGACCTAACTTTTGTAACTCAAACCTTGAAATAAAATTCAATGAACCTTAGTCAAACTTCTGATGGATGCACACCTTGCAACTTGATGAAGAAGAAATCCATGAATCAACCCTAGTACGTATTTCAATGCATACAGGGAAACCAGTTGAGATAAGCTTGTCTGAAGTAGAAACCCTAAACTTTCAAACCTTGATCCCAAAGCCAAGTTATTGATTAATGAATGCATGGGTGTTAAATGACCTAATAGAGAGATGCAAATGAAATGAAAAGCCTAAACCAGTTAGAAATAAAGGGTAGGACAAATTTGGGGTATGACAGCTGCCCCTATTTAATCATCTTAAACCTGAAGGTGAGATTGGCGTTAGCCTTTCGAACATTCGAGGTAGAAGAAGATTAAATACCAAAGTACCAGAAATTTGTCCTAAAGAGAAGATGGTTTTAAATGTTACCCTTATTTTTGTTTTTGATATCTGCTGGGGAAAGATAATTTTGTTTTTTCTGGTGGAAGCATTTATGGTGAGTAATGGATTGAATGGGGATAGCTTATAACGTAGCCTAGGTGCCAATACAAGGTTCTCAATGGAAATGATTGTTGTATGAAACTATGATTGGAAAGTATGGGTCCGATGGAATGATAGGATCTACTGACTCAGAAATTGAAAGCAAGGGTAAATGACTCGAAACCGGGGTGGGATCAACAGATCCACGACTCAAATCTAGGGTAAGATCAACGGACCTACGACCCACACGAATTGAAAAAGATGACGATAAGGTCAACGGACCTACGATCCACAAGAATTGGAAAAGATGAGGATAAGGTCAACGGACCTACGATCCACAAGAATTGGAAAAGATGAGGATAAGGTCAACGGACCTACGATCCACAAGAATTGGAAAAGATGAGGATAAGGTCAACGGACCTACGATCCACAAGAATGAAAAAGATGAGGATAAGGTCAACGGACCTACGATCCACAAGAATTGAAAAAGATGAGGATAAGGTCAACGGACCTAAGATCCAGAGGAAATGAAAAAGATGAGGATAAGGTCAACGGACCTACGATCCACAGGAAATGAAAAAGATGAGGATAAGGTCAACGGACCTACGATCCACAAGAAATGAAAAAGATGAGGATAAGGTCAACGGACCTACGATCCACAAGAACGAAAAAGATGAGGATAAGGTCAACGGACCTACGATCCACAAGAAATGAAAAAGATGAGGATAAGGTCAACGGACCTACGATCCACAAGAAATGAAAAAGATGGGGATAAGGTCAACGGACCTACGATCCACAAGAAATGAAAAAGATGAGGATAAGGTCAACGGACCTACGATCCATAAGAATGAAAAAGATGAGGATAAGGTCAACGGACCTACGATCCATAAGAATTGAAAAAAGGATAAACATCAACACTGGGGTTGGAGGACATCAACGCTGAGGTTGGAGCATATCAACACTGAGGTTGTGAAAGGAAAGACGTCGACACTGAGGTCGAGGACATCAACACTGAGGTTGGAACGAGAAAAGATAAACATCAACACTGAGGTCGTGAATGACGATTGGCATCGACACAGAGGTCGGTGGAGGAGTGATAGGCATCAACACAGGGGTTGGACAAGGAAAGGATAAGCGTAAACACTGAGGTTGAAAAAGGAAAGGTATCGACACTGAGGTCGAAGGAAGAAAGAATTAATATCAACACTGAGGTTGGAAATTAGTCTTGAAATGGTTTGCCAGGACGGAAGGCAAAGGATACACAACACAGGGGTTGGATCTAAAAGTTTTCCCGTACGAGGGAAGAGATCACGGAGACTAGTCACGACTAGACTCGATCAAAAGACATAATCACGAAGATGTTGATGCTGGCGAAGCATAAGAATTACATTAATCCCTCAGGCCAAAGGCGGGGTGTAACTCATCAAGAGTGGCAATCGTTCGAGTTGCCACACACCAAGTATGGTTATTCAAACGGTTGAAAAATGAGATGGGTTGAATGCCCACCCTCATTCGCACTCTAATCTTCACGCAGCACGCGGGAAATAACCTCGGAGACAACGATTCTGACGAAGAAGGCCAGGAGAGAGAAGATGAGATTTCTTTTGGGGATTGAGAATACCAGGTATTGGCACCATGGTTTGAGGAGATTTGTGATGTAGTAACAGATATCAATCGGAGTCTGTAAGGACAACATTTTATGTGGGGAAGTATCATCGGCTTGATTGAGTGCTGATTTGTATTATCTGGCTTATGCTTTGTATGCATGTTTGAATTTTATGGCGTAATGGTCCATTGTAATGGATATGCTACGCTTTGAGGATGAAATGCTGTATGCAATGGATACTATATGCAGAGTGCCAAATAAAGGCATTAGTGGGATAGAGAAACATGATCATTGGGGTCCATTGCTTATTGTCTTGAGGTGCCAATATGAATCGGTGTTGGAAACCCTACAGTACCAAAGATTATTGGCAACTGCCTTGAGGGTTGGAATGTAGCTTTGTTGGGGAGGAAGTGACTTCATTTGACTTTCCCTACATCTTGAATTGCTTGGGGATGGTGAGCTTGAGGAGATTCCCTCGATTCAGCATGTTGAGGATGAGAAATTCAGACAAGGAGACCAGGTTGGGGGGAGTGGAACAAACTCCCATAAACTCATGTGCCTGGGGAGAGACCGAAGTTCCAGGAGAAATAAACTCCTATGATCGGGGAGAGCAATACAACTCAGAAGATTGTGCCCCAAGATTCGTGGACTACGAAGGAATTTGCCCCAGAGGATCCTTGGAGAGATTTGTCAAATCTCGACGTAATTGCCCCAGATTGGTTGAACCCAAGAGAGATTCCTCGAATTGATTGCCCCAGATATGCTGACTTTGAGAGGTCGAACCTCGATTCAATTGCCCCAGATTGACCAACAGTGAATGGATGCTTCAGTTGACAGAGTTTTCACACAACTCGCCCCTTGGAGTAATCAGTCTTTGAAGTGAATGGCTCATGGAATCGATCAACTTTTTCTGCAATTGTTCATTGTTGGATCTTCCTTGATGTCAAGTGTCTATTCACAAGTAAAAGATATTTGTTTTGAAGATGCTAATATTAATGCAATGCTTATGCTAGCTTCGAAATCAAAGTTATTAAAACAAAGTTGTGACATTCAGTGTTTGAATTATTTGTCATATCGATATCAACATAAATGGTAAGCAAACATCTAGGAGTCAGTTTTACACAACTTGCTTTTGAAATAAACCCTGCTTCAATTAGGTCTTTTAAGGGTTGTAACGTGGCCTGGTTCACGGTTTTAGAAAGAAAGGATTTAAGGCTCAAAGTCTAACCTAACCCACCCATTCTTCGTGATGTTCTCCAGTCCTAAATTCAACTTAACCTGATACGAGCATTCGTCCTTCAATAGGAGTTTGAGATGATTGAACCGATGAAGTTCTTGGACATGGCAGTCACTTTACCTTTCGATTTTGGTGTCTGATCACACGACTTTGTTGTTATAATCCTCGTTTTTCGCTTCTGCTTTGCCTTTCCTTTTTTGTTTCCCTAACTTTTGCCTGGACAAATTCTTTTGAATTTTATTTTGGAGTCCAGCGGGATGCCCTAATTTTTGCCTAAGTCACTTGTTTTCAAGTTGTTGACTTAGCGGGCTTTTCTTTCTTTTTTATTCACCTTTTTTTTTTTGAACAAGTCGTGTGATCCTGAATCTTTGATTTGCGGGAGGTGATTGTGACTGCCTCATTCTTTGGTTGATGAGGGATTACCATTGTGGTATTGACTTTCCTCAACCTTTTGAAGGATAGCCATTGTTGTACCCTTAGATGTACACTCCTGATGAATTTTGATTGCTCGATCAGGTTAATTGAATGTTACCCTGCCCCTGGGTTAAATGTGAGGGTTTTTTTTTGTATAGAAAAGAAACTCCTACTTCAAGGCTCAAAGGGGTTAACGAGGGTCTATCTCCCTTATATCTCCAGTGTTTGGGGATTTGAAACAATGCCTGTACATCCTCAGCGGGGTTTTATTCAAAAGCATACAATTAGAGATTTTGCGTTTTATTATATTTTCATCATTCTCCTTTTGATATTTTTTTTTGCTTAATCAAGAGTTTGATATCGATAGACAGAAAGATATGAGTGAACACGAATGGATTGATTCGAAACTAGCATATGCAATGCATTTTTATTTTCATTTAAAAACAAAACAAGTTCTACATGGAAGTAACATTTAACAAAACAAGGAAAATTACAAATGAGAATGCAGAAATGAATTGATGATTGCCATAGTTGAGGAGGCTTGACTCCGTCTGGACTTGTTGATCTTGAATACTTTTTGCAGTTCTTTCCAAATACTTCAGATTACTTCAAAAGAAAACTCCAACGAAGTCACCCAAGAGTTGTAAACTTTTGCCTTACTTTAGGGATTCGAGCAATGCAAGTGATGCAATGCTCAAGATAAGAGTATGTCTTGCTTATCCCTCGTGCGGGAGCCCCATGAACCTTTCAATTTATGTGAAGACCATTTGGAGTGAATGATATCGCTTTGGAGTCAATGAGATCTTGGACTTTGTGTTTCAAAATATTACAATCCTCAGTTGAATGTCCAGACGTCCCAGAATGGTACTCACACTTTGCATTTAAGTCATATCCTTGAGGAATCGGTGTTGGAGGGGGCTTAGCCTCCCTTAGTTCGACCAAAGATTCATTGAGTAAATGAGAGAGCAGTTGACTATAAGTCATAGGAATCGGGTCAATCTTTCTTGGTGGTCTTCTCGGCCTTCGTGGACCTTGTTGTTGGTAATTTTGGTGATAGTTAAGAACATGAACCTGAGGATAAGCAGGGAGTTCTTCTTCTCTATTATCTGAAATTGCATTTGTTTCACTTTTCTCTTCTTCTGTGAATTCGGAAGCATTGGCCAGATCTTGGATTTTACCCATATTTAAGGCGTTTTCGATTCGTTCTCCTACGACAACCAAACTTGAGAATTCGGAGGAAGCACACCCAATCATCATGTTCAGATAAGGATCTTTCAGAGTATTCATGAACATGTCTACAAGCTCTCGTTCCAAAAGGGGAGGTTCGACTCTAGAAGCTAATTCTCTCCATCTCTGTGCATACTCTTTAAAAGACTCATCAACCTTCTGAGTTAAACTTTGGAGTTGTAGTCTAGTAGGAGCCATGTCACTGTTGTACTTGTAATGCTTGAGAAAAGCCTCTGCTAGTTCATCCCAAGTGCGGACATGGGTTCGTTCAAGTCGTGTATACCATTCAAGGGATGCCCCACTGAGACTATCTCGAAAGAAGTGCATTAAAAGCTTATCATTTTCTGCATACGGTGCCATCTTGTTGCAAAATGCCTTGATGTGACTCATCGGACAAGTGGTACCCTTGTATTTCTCAAAACTAGGGACTTTGAACTTAGCAGGTATCCTGATATCAGGCACTAGGCACAAATCAATAGCATTCAAACCGGAGGAGCTTCGACCTTCTAAAGCCTTCAATCTTTCTTCCAGGAGATGAAATTTGTTCTCATTTTCCTCGATCGGGAATTTGAAAGCTTCCAATTCAGAATCGTTCTCATGATGTGAGTCCTCCTTGTTGGGAACTTCCACGGGCACAGGTTTTGATCCCCCATTAGCAACAATAGTCGGAGTACCATTAGCCAACTTAGCAACACTTTGTCTTAACTCTTCTTGCCCTTGAATAACAACATGGAGGGTCTCAAAGAGTTGGGCCATCCTTTCCCCCATAGTATCCAAGTCTTTACGAAGTTCAGCCTGATTCTGTTCAAGACGGTCCATGATTCTTCTCTGATTGCTCCTTGTACGATATAGGTGTAGGAAAGTCAGTTTCGTTGATGAAGCAGATATCTGAATTGAAAGGACCCCAATTAGCTTCTGATACGTAACCATGAAATGCATGATGATATGAATGCAATGTTTCATTTCCGAAGAATCCTAAAGTCTTTTCACACATTTTGTTCTTGAAATCAAAGCTTTCTCTTTTTTTATAGAATATCTTTTCTTTTCTTTTTGCTTTTCTATTTTTCTTTTTTCCTTTTTCTCTCTCTTTTTTTGTATATTTTTTTTTGGAAATAGACTTTAGGATCCCTCATAAATGAAGTGGATAAAGCGATGATGTTATGCAATGCAAAAGCATGGGATCAAGGTCCATATAATCTTGGTAACCACCGCACAATCCTCTGAATAACTGATGTGAAACCTCTATACAGGCCAAATGTCACAGGATCAAAGGTTCGACGCCTTTTTGAATACCAGAATATCAAGCACCATGAGAACGGACCAAATAAAGGTCCGACCTCAAATATGAAGAAGCAATGGTATGTAGGAGCCAAGGTTTCCTGTCCCACCCCAATCTCACGGGTATGAATTCTAGACACGGACAAGTGGTCCCTAATGGTCACCAGGGTCTACAGTTCCCATGGGGTACAAAGTGTTTGAGGCAGCAAGCGTGCCAGACACAGTGTTCCATGAAAGAACCTCGCCCAGTTGTGGTACCCCATGTTGAACTCGATCGTAGCAAGGGCCACGGGAGTCAACATGAGCATCCACGCTAATCCTATGTGTCACTGGCCTGGGTTATGGGCCTTTTACCTCATACAAACCCCCCACCTGCAAAACAGAACAGAAGACCCCAGGGAACACAAAATATAATCCATATGCATGATGTGCAAGCAGAAATAAACATGATATGCAAGCAGAAAATAAACATGCAAACATATATAGAAGATATAGACATAAAACAAATAAACACCCAATAAAATAAAACAAACAAAGGCTAGGATCGACTTGCTTAGGTACATCCCCAGCAGAGTCGCCAGCTGTCGCACGCTCGCGAAAAATGAACAGAGTCGCCACCAATATATTTATCCCAAAGGGAAAGGAATATCAGAAAACCTAACAAAGGGAAGGAACAAGGTCTCGCGACCAGAGAATCAAGGTACGGGAGTCGGTTACGCGAGGGGAAGGTATTAGCACCCCTCACGCCCATCGTACTCGATGGTATCCACCTATGTTTGTTTCTATCTAAAGGGTGTGTACTATGTCTATGTCTATATGCGAACGAATGCAAAAAGAAATACGGGGAAAAGAAGGAAATATTTACAAATGTGCTCGTTCAAGCCCCGCGACTTGATGCCTACGTATCCCTTTCAGGAATCAGAGCGCCGTAGTTCGGCTCAAGATTTTCTGTTTGTTTTTGTGTTTTTTAGTTGGGCGGAGTTAACGCTCGCGCTCTTGCATAAGGGATCGACCTAGGATGCAATAGAGCGGAGATAACAATGCCCTTAAGAAAGGAGAGAAAGAGAGAGAGTTTGAGTGTTTCGAGGAAATCCCTAAAGCAAGGGAAACTCGAGTTACTCTTTGGTTTGTGTCTTTTAGAATTTGGGAACTTACGCCCGAATGGAACCCTAAAGCAAGGGAGATCCAAGCACTCGAATGATTCCCTAAAGCAAGGGAGATTCAAGCTTCCATTCCCTTTTTAATGATTTTCACTTTTTTATTAATGTTTTTTAGGTGTTTTCTTTGTATTTTTTATGGGGATTTTATTTGAATATTTTTAGATGTTTTATGGTGTAAAAGAAAAAGGAAACTAGCCTAAGTAAACTAGCCTAATATGAATGGGAATTTCTACCTAATATTATCATGGTTTCTACCTAAGGTTAGGATTTAAAAGAAGCATGAAAAATAAAGCGCTAAGTAGAATATTGAAAATAGCATGAAAAAAAGAACAAGTCAAAATATAGCACAAAAGTGAATTAAAAGTACTACTATTTTTTATATTGATTTTTATGGGAGAAATTGAATTACAAGTCAAGTAAAAAGACTAAAAAACAAATAGCCTAAAAACTAATATTTTTTATGTACATCTTTTATGTGTCAAAAATGTATGACAAAATCTAAAAAGTGTTTTATTGAATAAAAGAAATTGGTAAAAACTAATTGAACCTAAATGAAAAATAAAGGAAACAAGGGGTGTCAATTGATTTTATGGGTGTAAGGAGCAATTAGGCGCATGGCCCAGCCCAAGGACGTTTTGTAGAGTTTTCTCTTATGCCAAAAATGAAGACAATGGGCCAGGGGTGTGTGCTAGTAATTTCGTGCATGGCCCAATGAGTTTTTGTTGAGTTTTCAGGTTTGTCAAAAAGTATTATGGGCTCAGAGGGGGTGTGAATATCAATCCGGTGGCCCAATATTGTTGATCCATTCTCCATTGTTTATTCAGATTTTATTTTACAAAAAAAGAAGAATTAAAAATAAAACTAAAAACAAGAAGGGATTTCAGGGTTCTACGTTAGTGACTATTCAGCTTCTCAAAGCCTCTCTCTCCTTGATACGATCTCCGGCGAACACTACCGCCGTCGCCGCCACCAAACACCTCGAATCCAACAACCTCCTCTACATATCTTAACCAAAATCTACTCCTAGATGCTAATCTAACCATGAATTCACAGATAGCCACACCGATTGGCGGAACTAGAGAGCCTAAGTTCAGAAACCCTAGCTAGTTCAAACCGAAATTCAACGGCGCATAAGAAGAATCAAGGCGCGAAAGCTTAGGGGAAATGATCAGAGAACACAAATCAATCACATAGCGTCGAGAAAATCGAAGAAAGATTGAAGAACGCCTTACATGCTGGAGAACCGTCCGGCGCCTCTGAAATAAGCGAGGAAAGCTTCAAGCCAGGTATCGTCCTTGTTCTTCTTCTCCTTGCGTACGCATACCCCCTGCTCCTCTTCTTGTTTTCCGATTTTCTCTTCTTCTTCTTTTCCGATTCTTGCGAACTATTGAGTGAGAATTAGCGAGAGAGTGAATAGTTATCGCTGTTGAATTGTTTAGTACGGGAGAGAATTCGATGGAGAAGATGCGTGAGGCTTAGCTCTACCTCGTCGAAGCTTCGATGCGAGGCTTCAAGAGGTATGTCGAAGGAGCTCTAGTGAGAGGGAGGGTGAAAAAGGTTTTGTTGCAGAGTGAATTGAGGGAGAGGATGAAGGAGAATGGTGGCGTGAGATTGAAGATGGATGATAGAAGAATGTGAGAGTGATGAAGAAGATGATTGGGAGAGATGAAGATAATGATGAGTGAAGTGTGAGAATGGCGTGTGTTTGAATTGTGGAGGGAGATTGACTTATATAGTTAGAGGTGGAGTGAGCTGAGCCATTGGATTTGATGGGTTCTGTTATGAATGGAGGGTGAGGATTTACTTGACTCAGTCTGTTAGAGTCGGTTAACTCGGTCGGTTATACTGAGTTGATATAGGACTCAGTTAGTTGATGTGAGCTGGCAGTTAGTTACATTCTGTTATTCTGATTTTGTTAGTTGTTAATTTGAAGGTTAGTTGGTTCGGTTATGTTAGTTATGTGAGGGTATTTGAGAAAAGTTAGTAAAAAGGTTCAAGTTAGTTTCAGTTATGTTGTTTGAATGAGAACTATGGGCTGCTGGTATTTTGTATTGGTATTAGTGTTGAACTGGGTTTGTGGCTTGATTTGTGCAGGGTCTGTTTGTAACTATATGCAGTAGGTTTCTTGGACTTAGTTTCTGGATTTTGAATGGCTTGTTCACTTCTTTTCCTTGAATTGTCTTCAACTGTGCAGGGCTAGTACATGGCATTTGTATGGCATTGGAAGTATGGATTGCAATTAGTTCTTTTGCTAATTTTCTGTTGGTAAGTCTGAGCTGCAAATAGAGAACCTGAGTTGTACTTGAATGTGATTGTCAAGCCATGAATATGTCTTTTTCATTATTGTTGCAGGGACTGATTCTGATGTTTTTATGTGGACTTGGTATGTTGGCAAATTTGAACAAGTCCGGAATTTCCATTAGAAGGTGAAAGGTGGCTTTTGAAAAAAAGCTTGAGAACATTTAGGGATTGTAATTTTATTTGGCTCTGCTGAGATTACTTAAGAAATGGTTGTTAGTGAAGTTGTGAATGATGTAGGCTTATGAAGTGAAAATATGATACATGTTAGTGACATTGTGAATGATATAAAGTCAATCTTATTTGTTTTTTTTCTTTTGCTGGTGCAGGTCAGGATATATGAGTTTTGTCATGGCACGTTGTTTCGAGAACACATGACAATCATGGCGAAAGCACGAAGATGAATCTGGATGGGAGTGGGAGAATATGAGGATGGAATGGCAAGACGAAGTTTTGAACAGAAGTGGCCTTGAAGAAAATATGAAGAGGAACTTAGGATTTTTTTTGGAAATTGATAGATGTACCTCTTTGTTGTATGGTATTTCTTTTTTTTGGAGTGTATGTTGAATTATATGGTGTGTTGAATAGAACCATGTATTGTATGTTTTTGAATTGGATGGGGCAGTAGGATTAGTTTTGTTAGGTTACTTAAGAGGTCAACAGTCTAAGTCTTTGGTCAAAGGTCAAAAGTTCTGGTCAATGGTCAACAATTGACCAAAAGGTCAACTGTTGACAAAAAGTCAACCGTTCCTGTTTTGTATATTTTGTAAATCCTCCATTTTTATTTCACCTTCAAATACTTCTCTTCCCTTTGTCAACACAGTGATAAGGTGATGTGGATTTGAGCTTTGAGATGTAAATGATGTAGAACTTTCTTTTGTCATTTGTAAACACGTGTGGATTTTTGAATGAATGATGAATGATGCGAACTTGAGCCATATGTAAACGTAGTGAATGAAACTTCTAGATTAAACTTCTTTATCCTCTGAACGAATTTTTGCCCTTATTTCTCAAATCGGATCCAAATCACCTTACAAACCATGCAACAAACGCTAGGGACAACGATAATGTCTTGATCACCACATGAGTTTACAAACATCACTTCTTGCATCGTGACCTAACTTTTGTAACTCAAACCTTGAAATAAAATTCAATGAACCTTAGTCAAACTTCTGATGGATGCACACCTTGCAACTTGATGAAGAAGAAATCCATGAATCAACCCTAGTACGTATTTCAATGCATACAGGGAAACCAGTTGAGATAAGCTTGTCTGAAGTAGAAACCCTAAACTTTCAAACCTTGATCCCAAAGCCAAGTTATTGATTAATGAATGCATGGGTGTTAAATGACCTAATGGAGAGATGCAAATGAAATGAAAAGCCTAAACCAGTTAGAAATAAAGGGTAAGACAAATTTGGGGTATGACAGGTAGAAGCAGCTTCATTTGCTTCTGTCACCAAGAATGTGGTGGCCCGATTTATCAAGCACAATCTCATTTGTCAGTATGGCATTCCCGAAAGGATCATCACGAACAATGGCACAAATCTAAACAACAGAATGATTGCTGAACTCTGCACACAATTCCAGATCAAACATCATAATTCTTCTCCATATTGACCAAAGATGAATGGCGCAGTGGAAGCTGCCAATAAAAACATCAAGAAAATCATACAAAAAATGACAGTAACCTACAAAGACTGGCATGAGATGTTACCTTTTGCTCTTCATGGTTATCGCACATCTGCGCGTACTTCAACAGGGGCAACTCCATTCTCCTTAGTCTATGGTATGGAGGCAGTTCTTCCAATTGAAATTCAGATTCCTTCCCTAAGGATTATGAAAGAATCCGATCTAGACGAAAACGATTGGATTCATACCCGGTTGGACCAGATAAACTTGATTGATGAGAAGAGGCTCGCAGCTATTTGTCATGGTCAATTGTACCAAAAGCGCATGATCAAAGCCTTCAACAAAAAAGTCAAAAGTCAAGCATACCAAACTGGTGGCTTGGTTGTCAAACGCATCATCTTACCACAAGGTGATCCCAGAGGCAAATGGACTCCCACTTATGAGGGACCATTTGTAATCAAGAAAATATTCTCCGGCGGTGCCATGTTGCTTACCACCATGGATGGCGAGGATTTCCCACACCCTGTGAATGCGGACATAGTCAAAAAATACTTCGCTTGAAAAGAAAAGCTCGCTAAGTTGAAAACCTGAAAGGGCAACTTAGGCAAAAAATGAGCGTCTCGGTGGATTGAAAACCCGAAAGGGCGGTCCAGGCAAAAATTAGAGACTAAATAATACTATCCCGGTAGGCTGAAAACCTGAAAAGGCAGCCTAGGCAAAAGTTAGGGAATAAAGCGTACAACTATGTTCAGTTCAGCTGCCTACTCACCATCAAGATTTAACATATCGAAGACGCCGATCAGTCTAATCACTTTCTTCCAACAAGCGAGGGATGAGATGCTCGAAGACAGATTGGCAATAGCAGAATTGAAACTTGACTGGATTGTTTTCACATAGCTATTTATCTTTATAAATATTTTCCAAAGCTTTATGACAATTTCCTACTACTAGGATTTTTGTTTCCTTGAACTAATCAGCCTATCATGGCTCTTTTTCAAAAAACAATGCAGCTTAGGCTCAAAATCAACGTTTTCACTTTTTCTGTTTTGAATACGTAAACGTCCCAATGATAATTTTGAATGAACATGTGCATTTGAATATGATTGATGTTTACCAAAAAAAGAAAAAGGAATAGCATTCAGGTAATGTCTCAATCATTGGGACATCATCCCGAAATCAGCATCAGAAGAAAATCTCCAACTGAGATGCATTTCTCAGCAAATTCCTCGATAAGATTTTTCTCTCCAAACGAAGTGATTCGAGAAATCTTATCCCCCAGCAGGGCTGTTCCAGATTACTATCTCCAGAAGGTGTGGTCTCCACACCAGGACTTGGTCAAATAGTGCATCGGAGGATTATGCATCTTCCTCATTCCCACTTTAAAGGGCATCAAAATCAGAACTTTCAAATTACCTTTCATCCCCGAGCAGTAGTCGAAGATCCTTCAACAGAGTACCATGGTTCTCAAAGAAGGTTCCCAGCCGAGGGTACTCAAACAAGACGGCAAAAATCATCAACGATCACAATGCCTTCACGTCCAGATGACTAGCAGGGATTTATTCTCCCAACTAAAAGCTTGATATGCTCAAAATCATACATTATACATCATACATTATACATCATACACCATGCATCATACATTATACATCATACATCATACATCATACATCATATATCATACGTCATACGCATATTCATACACAACATATGATATTTCATGACAAACGCATACATAACATGCATATTTCACCTTTAGTTAGAGAATCTCATGCATTACATACATCATGCCATTGCATATCACTAACTTGATTTTTCAGGCAGACGGATGTCTTCAACAAAGATGTTCTCAATCACATACAGTGTTCCCCTTGAACTCTATTCAAATAAGCAGTCCTCTCAGATATAATCAAGCCAAGGATTCGTTCTGAAGAGATCTCTCCTTTCAAATTCCTTATCAACTCAAAAAACAAGCAACGCAGATCTAAAGCTGATACCTCAGACGGTTCCAGAACGTTCTACCATCAAAGATCTAAAGCTGACACCTCAGACGGTTCCAGAATGATCTACCATCGAAGATCTAAAGCTGATACCTCAGACGGTTCTAGAACGATCTACCATCGAAGATCTAAAGCTGATACCTCAGACGGTTCCAGAACGATCTACCATTGAAGATCTAAAGCTGATACCTCAGACGGTTCCAGAACGATCTACCATTGAAGATCTAAAGCTGATACCTCAGACGGTTCCATAACGATCTACCATCGAAGATCTAAAGCTGATACCTCAGACAGTTCCAGAACGATCTACCATCGAAGATCTAAAGCTGATACCTCAGACGGTTCCAGAACGATCTACCATCGAAGATCTAAAGCTGATACCTCAGACGGTTCCAGAACGATCTACCATCGAAGATCTAAAGCTGATACCTCAGACGGTTCCAGAACGATCTACCATCGAAGATCTAAAGCTGATACCTCAGACGGTTCCAGAACGATCTACCATCGAAGATCTAAAGCTGATACCTCAGACGGTTCCACAACGATCAACTTTCAAAATCTAAAGCAGAAAAACTTTGGACAGTTCCATAACAATCATCCTCCTAGACTTAAAGCGGTAACCTTGGACGGTTCCGAAACAGTCAACACAAAGACTTTCAAATCCTTCATCAAGATATAATCAATGGATTCATTCTGATGAACAAACCATCAAACACATTTGCCAGGGGGCATCTGAAAGCCCATCCCAGGTAATGTTTCAATCTTCCAACCACATTTCTCAGACAACATTCAAAGACAAATTCCAACATCACTCCCGATGGAGGTAAGTGCAATCATCTTCCACCTTCAGATTTCAGACAATCTCTTCAGGTTTAAGAAGATTGAATAGGGGCAACTGTTATACCCCAAAATTTGCCCGCATCTTTTTTCAAGAAAACTTCAATCTAAAAATTAAGAGTTTCATATAATCTTGGATTTTCACATCCTGATTTATGAATACTTGATTTTTAGAATTTTTTCTTATACAGTATTTTGGCTTGCTGTTGAATTTATTCTTACGCAAACGCCAAGTACTGTTTATTGCTTCACACACGCTATTTATTTGATATTTGTTTACAGATAAATAGTACTGACGCAATTGGTACAGAATTAAATCTTTTGCAGGCGCAGAGTCCGGGATTCAGACTGTACTGGTAAACAAGTAAATTATTATTAATTTTTGTTTCCCACTAACTTTTGTACTATCTTCCATTATTTTCAAAATCTCTTTTCAAATCTCTTTTTCAAAAATCAAATCTTAACTTTATTCTACACATCTCTCTTTTTCCCAACACTATCATACACTTTCTTTCAAATCTTACTTCCACTCAAATTTTCCTTTTGTACGGAATCACTTCATTCTCCAACGTCTCTATCCTTCTTTTCATTCTATAAATACCTCTCATTTTTTCCATAAAATCTTACATCAAATTCTAAATCATTTCTCAAATTTCTACTTCATATCCATTCTCTCTTCCTCCCCGGCAAAATGGCGAAGCGGATGGAAACGTGTTTTCTTATGGTCATCACCATTGCTACGGTGATCATGTACTTCTTCTGTCTACATAGTCCTGAAAAATATGGACCTGCGATGGTTACACTCCCGATCATCTATTTTCTGTTGGTCATAGCATGGGTTATTAATCGTCATTCTTAAAGTTTGTCGTATCTCTTATTTTCTTAAATGTACCGTTTACTCGTCGTACCGTTCATTATAGTATGTAATGTTTGTACTGTCAGTATTAAATGTTGTACTATTTGTCATATTGTTGCTTAATTATTCAGATAATATTTTGTGTGTTTTCTGCCAGTCAAATATTTATGTTTCTGTGCATTAAATGATTTTTAGGGTTATTATCGGTAATTTTGCTCGCGTATAGTAAATAATTATAATTTATTATGTCTGTGATTTTTAACAAGTCATGTAAATAAACTTTCATCTTTCACATAAAACAAAAACAACAAAAAGAAAATTAACTTTGACTGTTGATTTTTCACTCTAACTGTTACATGCCTGAATAGTCAGTTGACAGTCAAACTGCTGACAGTACAATTCTCCGTGTTTTGTACCATCAATCAAATCAAACTTTTGCATTTCAAAATTCCAAGATTTTTGTCCTAGAAGTCTTCTGAATATCACATGATTAGCAGAGACTCAGCACTGCACAAAAATCAGGTACGCTTAACTGTCTCCTACACAAACAGTCCCTGATTAGGGTTTATTGTTTTTTCAGGAGAAACAAGTTTTTGAGACCTCAAATGGATTTCATGGACCTCCATACATCTCAAAGTACCATCATACAAATTTTCAAACTTCAATTCACTCAGACGCACCGTCAGCAGCTCAAACAGTCAACAGACGACCCGTTTGACCAAAAAAGTCAACAGACAGTCAAAAATGAAATTTTTTGTCAACATCCATATTTTGTCAAAGTATTCATCATTTGATCATTGGATGATCATAATTCATCAAGGAAAGATCAAAAATCAACAAAACCCTAAGATTCAAAATTAGGGTTTTCTCCTAAAAAGTCAACTGAACTTTGACTGGTCGTAACTCTCTCATCCTTCATCCAAAAAATTCAAACCAAAGCTCATTTTGAAGGAAATTCAATTATCTTTCAAATGCAATTGGTCCCATTGTCATTAGGTTCACCATTTGAAAAATATGAACCAAGACATTACAGATCATTTTCAAAGTCAACAAAAAGACACTTTTTTCAAAAGGATACACAAGGAGCATCAAAAATCATTTTGACATGAGACCAAAGACATTGGTTAAAGGACTCTTTGAGGTTTCGAAAAAGTGCAAGATCTCCTTCATATGACAAAAATTGAGGGATTTACACATTGTTGAAGTTGGCTAAATTTTGGGAAAATGCATAAAACCAACATTGCTCAAAAATGTATTTTTTCCAAATGGGGCCAAGTTTTCATAGTTCAAACATGTTTACCATGATACAATGGGCCTCCCACGACCAAGACAAAGCCCACATCATTTTTATTCATTTTTGGTTTAATTTTATCCCATTTAAAATTAAATTGAAAATGGAAAATGGAAGGATAATGATGTAGCTTTAATCTTAAGCTAAAGCCTCCACAATTGACTCAATTCTGCAGCAAGAAGCAAGTACAGCAGGCCTAGGGCAAGAGGTGTGGAAAAATTAAGCCATGGTTGCTTAAAATTCAAGCTTGATATATTAAAGAAATCAAGAATTCAACAAAGACATAAATGCTTCTTAGCTTAGTTTATAAGCACTTCAATGCTTATATAAAGGCTATATCACTTCAGCAAAAAAGAGAGGACGAATTTAGAAGCTCCCATAGGCATATATCACTCTTGTAACAACTTGTAAAAATTCAAAGAAACTTGAAATTCGAATTTTAAGTTTAAGTCATTTTCAATACAAACTAAGCATTCAAACATCATCCCTGAACTTCATTGAACTTGTCCAAGTAAACTTAAAGTATCAAAACCTCACAAATCGAGCCCCACAAGCCACGGTTTGTTCAAACATAAATCAACTCGTATTTGATCATACACGCATGCTTAGCAAGATGTAGACATATATTTGAGTTTAGTTTGATGTGTTGATCATTTCTGGAAGTTTAATTAAGTTTTGGATGCTTGTATACGAGGTTACCATTTTTAGGGTTCTTAGATCCTATTTAGGGATTTTCGTTACAAGCAAAATTAGAAGAAACTAAGGCCATATTCGAATTCAGGAGAGAAAACCCAGTCAAAAGGGCATGTCGCGCCAAATTTATATTCATGTTTGACCCTATTCGCTATTTTGCAGGTTTAGAACACATCTATTATAGCGCTTTTCTCATAAAAACGCTGTTAAATATGCTGGCTGGAGGTTGAAGACGATGAGGTGTCCTCACCTCATTGGATAGAACGCGCGCGCCAGTGTTTTTGAATCCTGGGTTCCCATGTGCGCTTTACATCATCTTTCCATGTGACCTCAATATCTGGGTCGTCTGATATCATTAAACTCTCAATCCAATGCATCAAAACACTCATCCTTACCATGGTCCTCATTTAAATACCACACCTGATCATTCATCTTTTTATTTTCTATTTTATTTTAATTTCTTTGTTAAATTAATTAAAAATAGTTTTAAAAATCCAAAAAATACACAAAAAATATTTTTAAGTTTCTAAAATAATATTTTATTTTCTGATATAAAAATATTTTATTTTTCTTCATAATTTGAATATTTTGTGTAATTAATTAGATAATATGCATATATTTATCTTTTAATTATTTTCACCCAATCAAAAATCATAAAAAAATTTGTTCTTTATATTAAATATTGTTTATATATTATAAGCTAATTTTGTACATATTTTGAATAATTTTCTCTTCAAGTTTTAATTATTTGTGTAATTATTTATTTAATTATGTATTAATTAACTTAATAGATTTCAAATCAAATTTCAAAAAAAACAAAAAAATTAGTTTTGTTTTAAATTTAATTAACAAGCGTTTTTGAACATATTTTGAACTTAATTTTTAGGTTTGAAATTTATTTTCATCTTTTTTCCTCATTTTAATTTAATTAATCATGCATTAATTATAATTAAAATCAATCATAAAAATCCAAAAACATTTCTTTTATATTTCTTGCAATTTAAATTCCTAGATAAATGTATAGGTTGTCAAATTCATGTAAATAGCGTAGTTTACATTTCCTGCACAATCGATGTAATAGCGTAGATTTACTTTCCGCATTTTACATTTCCGCATTTTAAATTCCAGCACATATAAACTGCGTACAGGCCAAAGATAAAACTGAACCGTTAGATCCCTAACTTCAAAGATAAAATATTTGAATCCAAACACAATCACACTTGCACCTCTTAGGGTAATCCCTTTCTCATTCTTTTCAAAATCAAAATCAAATTCTATTATTTCAAACGCAAAATCGAACTTTTGTTTATATCCGGTGAAAGGATAGATTTTTAAAGGAAATAGGATAAAGACCTTATAACTCAGGGTAGATCTCCTAATTTGCTTGCTCAAATCAAAACAAACAAATCTCTCATATATCATTGTTTTTCAAAATAAAACTTTCAAAAAGACAATACTTTGTATATATCCAAACAAGGATCATTACGAAGTTAACGCTCTTTTTTCCAAAGCATCTTTTGAAAGATAAAAACACTTTGTATACATCCGCACAAGGATCATTACAAATTCAATTTACAAAGGTATTTCAAACCACATACGAGCATTTTAGAGCAATTGAAAACAAGTGAGCTAAGCAAATTAAAGAGCCCATGGATAACCATGGATACAAAGGGTGCTAACACCTTCCCTTTGTATAACCTACCCCCTTACCCAGAATTTCTTAAAGGTCTTTTTTCTGTTTCTTTTATAAACCTTTCCTTAATTGGATAAAATAAAAGGTCGGTGGCGACTCTCTGATTTTCAAGCACAAAAGCAGAAACAAAAAAGAGTCAGTTCGCGTATCTCTCCGCGAGAGGTATGGCTAAAAACCGAGCGCGCGACAATTACTTATCATTTATATTGTTATAATGTGTGGTTATTATATCTATGATGTTTAATCGTTAGCCATATCTGGGTAAACTATTTTAGAGTCTCAGACATGAGGATTATTGTAGTGACAGACCTCGTGCAAGTTTCCTAAGTATCAATTGAAGCAAGAATATCATTATGTTTTGTAGTTTCTCTTTTAAAAGGAAAAAATGTTCGCTATAAAAGTAGGAATGCATGGACATTGTCTAAGCATTGAAAGGGCATAAGCTAGGTCTGACTTAGAATTTCGGGAGATTGGTTCTAAAATTGTGAAAGTGTTTTAAGCCAATTGAGAAATTACTATTCTTTTACAAAGGGTTTCTAAATTTACAAATCATCCTGTGAAAGTAGATGAATTGTGAGTTTAGAGTTCTGTAATGCGCCAACAAAAATGGGAGTTACCACTAGTTTTAGTATTTTTTATAAAAATTTAAATTCTCGTTATAATCGATACAACAACTTGTTTAAGTGAAGTTGGGAGACAAGAATCATAGTCTTGGACTCTTATTTTTATTAATAAGAAAATCAATATGTTTACCTTTTCACACAAATAAACTAAATGTTATATAGTTTTAGATAAACATCAATATGATATAAAACGGTACTCGAACACTGGTATCTGAAGATGATGTTCATTTTTACTACTTCAATATTGTTGTACATGTGTGGCGTATCAAGTTTTTGGCGCCGTTTCCAAGGACCAACTTTTCAATATCGCTATTCCATTGCTTCACTGTTTAGACAAAGGAAATTTTTTTTCTTTGTTATTTTTCTAAAATTTTCTCGCTATCGGATGTATGCGAATAACCTAAAGTTTAGGGAACCTCACTAAACCGATTAAAGAAATCAAGCGTTATTTCCATGAAAGATGTCGATTACAATAATTAGCAATAGCGGTCGAAAATGATAATCACTCTCAAAAAAGTATGATGTACCTTGCGATGAACAACCGTATTCGAGTATTGTTCATCCTTCCATAACAACAAATACCTTTGAACTAAAACCTTATTTGTTTTCCATAGTACAATATAACCAATTTTCCAGTTCCCTAATGGAAGACCTGAATTTACACCTTTCGGTATTTGTCAAATTCTGGGATACTCTAAAATGTAATAGAGTAGATCTAGTTACTATTTGACTTAGACTCTTCCCTGGTAGAGCCAAAGCATGGCTACAATCCCTTCCATCCAATTCTATAACGACATGGAATGAGTTCAAAAAGGCGTTCTTAGTCAGATACTTCCTACCGTAAAATTGCGAAACTAAGGAACCAAATCACGTGCTATAGAATGACGAATGAAGATTCACTCTTTGAATCATGGGAGGGATTCAAGGATATGATGCGAAAATGCAACATCATGGACTCGAAAAATGGCTTATAGTCCATACTTTCTACAATGGTCTTCTCTACACTTTGAGAATGACTCTAGACGCTTCTGCAGGAGGGGACCTTATGAATACGCCCTACGATGAGGCTTATTCCCATATAGAGGAAATGAAATAAAGCTAATATGCATGTGTAGGGAATGTGAACATGCTCTCGTTGAAAAATCCCCACAAAAGTTAGACTTTACGAAGTTATCACATTCGATCATATAGACGTAAAGGTGGATACTTTATACCAAAATATCGATAACATAAGCATCACACATGCTCTTACAACGATCGTTGTAACTCCAAATTATGAAATTTGAGGTGTAGCTGGCCATATTGGTGTTGTATGCCAAATGATGGTCGTAACCAAACCCATCTCAGACTAGATAAAATATGGCCAACAGGGAAACTCATAGTCTAACACCTATAACCCTAGTTGGAGGAACCATCCCAACTTCTCTTACAATAACAATAATCCCCAGTTTGGAGCCGGTCCTACACCACCCAGTGCAACACCCAAATTTCAAGGACAGAAAAGTACCCTTGTTTCTCTTTGAAATTCAAACCTCGAAATGATAAAGAAATTTTTGTTATGATCTAACCCCATAAAAGCGAAGACTTCAAGAATCAAAACCTTCACACTAGTGAAGTATTAAGGCATCTCGGGTCCAAAGTTGGCGCCATGACTGCTCACAAGAAAATGCTAGAAACCCAAATTTCTCAAATAGCCCAATAGAAAGTGTCTACATCTGTTCCATCTGAAATTTTTATGGGACAGCTTGAACCCAATCCAAAAGGGCAGGTAAACACTTTTACGTTACAAAGTGGTAAAGAGCTAGAAGCCCCTACCAATAAGAGTGATGAAGGAAAGTCCCATGAGAGTGATCCAACACCACCAGCAAAAAAGGTTGTTTAGAAAGAAAAAGAAGAGTCATATGCGGCTCTTCCTCCATACAAGCCCCCAATATCATTCCCATAGTGATTCACGAAAGCGAAGATTAAGGAACCATTTAAGAAATTTGTTAAGCAACTTAAAAAGCTCCATATCAATATACCCTTCACTGAGGCTCTATATCAGATGCCCTCATATGCCAAATTCTTGAAGAAAATCCTATCAAATAAGAAAAATCTTGATGACATTGGTATGATGACGCTTACAAAGGAATGCAGTGCTATTATTCAGAACAAGCTGGCTCGAATGCTAAAAGATTCAGGTAGTTTTGTAATTCCCTTTGTCATTGGTAATACCATCATAGACAGAGCTCTGAGTGATCTTGGAGCGAGCGTCAGTCTGATGCCTCTGTCTATTTGTAAAGACTCGATCTTGGTGAGGTCAAACCCACAAAAGTGTCCTTATTGCTAGATGATAGGTCCATAAATTACCCGATAGGAATACTAAAAGATGCCCTTATTAGGATAGGTCAGTTATAAATTCCCACCAACTTCTTAGTCATGGGCTTAGAGGAAGATGCTCACATCTTGATCCTCTTAGAAAGACCCTTTTTGGCCATTATTGATGCCATACTTGATGTCAAAAAGGGGAAACTTACTTTTGAGGTATGTGATGAGAAAATCGAATTTATCTCGTTCAAATTCATGAAGAACCCATCAATTGGCGATTCTTGTTGCCAAATTGATATTATAGATGAGTGTGTTAAGGAGTATTCATCAGACCCACTTCCAACCGGTGGGTTGGAAGTTGTCTCAATGGAAGTATCACTCATAAGAAAGACGAAGAAAAGTCATATGAAAATCTGTTGGGTAAATCCATGCGATCAAGACCAATGCTTTGAGTTACTCACAACACCTATTGAAAGTCGGGAAAAGCATAAGTTAGAAATGAAACCACTCCTACAGGCCCTAAGATATGAGTTTTTTGGACGAGGAATTGAACCATTCAATAATTTTGAGTGTTGAATTAGGAAAAGCTGAGATTGAGCAACTACTAGTTGTCTTGAAAAGATATCCTGAAGCGATATGGTACACCATCGATAATGTGAAAGGAATAAGCTCCTCTTTGTGTATGCACAAAATTTTGCTATACAAGAACTACAAGCCCTCGGGAGAGCATCATGAGAGATTAAACCCTAACATGTAAGAGGTGATTAAGAAGAAGGTGTTGAAACTCCTAGAAGTTGGGGTAATATACCCAATCTTCGACATCAAGTGGGTTAGTCCAGTCTAGTGATAAAGAATGATAAGGAAGATTAAACAAAACTTCAACCAAGAGCATACTAAGAACTCCTATACCTGAATCGAACCAAAAGCTCTAATATCAGTTGTTAGAAAAAACCGACATAGACAAAAAATAAAAGAACACAATCACAACACAAGGACATGGCCGGTTTTGGGCCCGTGCAACCAGGCCCGTTGCACAGGGCCTCCAAAATATGGGGCCTCAATTTTTTTATTGTTATAAACGTTTTAATTATTTTATATATAATATTTGTGGGACAAGAAGTACCATCTTTGTTCAGCAGCGCAGCGGTAGTGCTTCTAGATCTTGGCTAAGAGATATGCAGTTCGATCCATGGAGAACAAATTTTTTAAATGCATTATTTTACACCATTAAAATCTAATACCGTGTTCTCTGCATACAATTAAAATCTAATACACCATTGCGCTTTTGTTAATCAACTCTTATCGGCCCATCCAATTTTTCTTTTATTATCATCAAAACAGTTATGATGAAAATTAATATATTGTTATATGTTGTTTAATCATTATTGTTATATTTATGTTATTATTATTAAATAGATAATAAATTAATATAATTAGTTAATAATTTTAAAATATATTTGATTAATCTATTTTGAAATTGTCTAGCATATAGTATATTATTTATAATTTTTTTAGTTATTTTAATTTTCTTCATGTTGCTATACCAATGCTAATTAAAATATTGAAACTATTAACACAATATATTAAACTTTTAAGAATATTATTAAAATATAATTATTAATGTTTTTCGACACATAATTATATTTGATTTAATGATTGTGAGAAAACGGACAAGAAAAGGGATGAGAGATATTCTCACATTTTGCAATTTTAGATTTTTTTTTAATTTTATTTTTTTTAAATTAAAACACTTCATTATTAATAACTTGTGTTGATAGTTCAATGAACTACTTTCCTTTGCCAAATGATAATAATCTCTCGGAGGAACTTCAAATAAAAAAATTACAAAAATCATATTTAAATATATTAAATTACATTTAAAATATTAATGCATCATTTGTTTTTTCTCTAGCTTTTAATGTTGTTTATAATTTTAATGTAATATGATTTTTTTTTATTTATATTTCTATTAGGGCTGATTTTTAAAAATAGAACAGGACCTCAAAATAGTTTGAGACGGCCCTGCACAAGGACATAACGGAAAACTCCAAAATCGAAAAAAATATCAAAGTCTTTGTCAAATGGCAACCATAAAATATCACTATATAAAAATTGCTACAACACATAATTTACTATCAATCACCATCAAACTCCGATATACCAACTTATAAAAAAATATATTTAACTAAATCTCATAACAATTTAAAGTACTTTTAATAATTTATTTTATAATAAAAAATTTAGATCTATTATGTAACCTTGTACTCCTCCTACTTTACAAAAACAAACTATGTGCTAAGCAAACTATGTGCCTTTAAGCCTATTTTTGAATTGAGGAACTTCATAACAAGAATAAAACAACAAAATAAAAAATAAAACACAAAAACAAAAACTGAAATATAAATGAGAACTTTTTATTTAATTGAAGGAAAAGAAATCAGGTAAATTTAGATAAAAATTAACCATAAATAATCCCTCTAATATATAATATTTTTAAACAAATTTTTCAAATTTTAGGATGGAACGTGATTGCATTATAGCGTAACGTGTGATTGTGCTTTACTTTACATTTACTCATGGGATTTCCCCTATTTAACAATCAGTGGTGTTGTGTCAAGAAAAACGAACATGGCTTGTGCTGTCTAAGTTTTAATAAAAGGGGCATTAAACTAATAAGTTAGTTGAAAGCGGATAGTTTATAGCTGATACCTGATGATATATAGCTAGCTAATGACCGATAACTTATAAATGATAAATAAATTAAAGTATTTGATAAAATTAACGGTTCAACTAACTCATAGATATTTAATATGTAATTATTTTATTTTAAATTAAAATAAATTATAGAGGGTAAAAGTGGATATTAGTTAAAATAAGGAAATTTCTCTATAGACCTCCCAACCTTCTAGTCCACCTCTGGTGAAAAATCCAAACTACCCCTGACTTCGGAAGTTCATTTTCGAAATGCAAGAAAAAGGCGTTTTCGGAGATGCATCTCCGAAAGCGCCTTTTTTTTTGAAAAAATTGTCTTATTTCGGAAGTTCATTTTCGAAAACAGCATTTCGGAAGTTCACTTCCGAAATACTGCGCGTTCTGCAGATTTAACAAAACACTCCCCCTCCCCCATTCATTTACCCTAACTCAAATCAAAACACAACCCCTCTTCAAATTTTCTGCCAAAATCAAGTGTAAGATCAAAGAGCATTCCCAAGTCTTCTTCCAAACTCATCATCAAACACTAATTGGTAAGTTCTACATTGTTTTTTCAAGTTTTAGATCTATTTGAATAAACTCTAATAGGGTGTTTAGAAACTGAAAAAATCACATTAAGATAGGTTAGTACTGATATTAGGATGTTTAGTAGGCATAAAAGTAGTTTGGGTTTAGGTTTTTTGGGTCTGCCATTGGAGGCTGTATTGAAGGTCTGCGCAGGGGTGTTTCGGAAGTTCATTTCCGAAAACACCTCCATCCCAGTTTTCGGAAATGAACTTCCGAACTGTACCAAAAGTTCATTTTTTTTGTTTTTTCATTTGTCTCGCATATTAATCGATTTCGATTGTTTACAGGAACATGTCAGGCAACCAACCAGCACGCATCAGACAGGGGAGAGAGTCCCAGACTGCGTCGGCTAGACGCGAGCGGGCGGCGGCGCAGCTGGCGTCGACCCAGGGACGGGGGCAGGGCCGGGGACGCCGTGTGCGAGTTCCCGTGGACGTGGGAGAGGGTACATCTGGTTCAGGATCTAGGAGTCGGCTGGCTCGGGCATCTTCTTCTCGCCAGCGAGAGGAAGAGGAGGAGGAGGACGTGGCGGCAGTGACTTACCACGAGCCGGAGGGGGTACCGGAAGTTGACCCTCCAGCCGGGGAGGAGGATGAGCAGGAGGACGACTATCCGGGAGGGCCCTTTGACACCTCTGTGCTGATTCACTACCACGATCACGTCGCTCGGCGGATCTGGGAGGGAGAGGTATTTTTTTTTAATTTAACCGTTTAATTGTCACCATTTTTTATAGTTTAACCGTTTATTTGTCGCTTATTTAATATATGTCGCTTATTTAATATATGTCGTTTATTTGTTTTTTTTCAACAGGAGCGAGAGCCGTTGAAAATGGTGAACCACGCTCGGAAGATATTTAGTCTGTTTAAACCAACAGCTGCGTGGTTTAACGACCATGTGCGACGTTCAGGGCTTTGCGGGCTCTGCATGACGGCTTTCACATCGATCCTGCGTACGTGGACGCCATGCCCAGGGCCGCCAGATACGCTCTCTAGAGGGGGAACGATGCGGTGGGACCATACCGTCTGTACTTGGACCGGACGATGCATGACGACGTCACATGGAGGCCGTTCAGCGACTACGCTCAGATTGTCCCCTTTGACGGCAGTGCACTATATTCAGGCTGGTTGGCATGCGGGACCGGCATCATGGTCCGGTATCTCCTTGAGCGGTGCATGCGTCAGTTCAGATTCGTGCAGCGGATACCCAGGTCACCCTTTGAGGCAGCTCCCGACACAGTGACCCGAGTGCAGCTCACTGCCATATGGGAGGACTGGCAGCATCATGTGGTACCGCAGGAGTACCGTCTCACTCGGGTCACACAGGACTGGCACAGTGAGGAGGGGTACGTCACATGGTTCTACCGGGTGTCCCATCCTCTGCTGAGACCTGACGTTCCCGGCGCTCCTAGGCCAGCACATGAGGAGATCCTGGAGAACCAGCAGGCCGAGGATGACCACGCCATTGATCTCCTGCCGATCTGCCAGCGGATAGAGATGCTTGGGCGGGACGCGTTGGATGGAGGTGTCGTTCATCAGGGCGGTCCAGATGCAGTCGCCGTGATGGAGATGATCGTCACTGATGCGGGCCGTGCGGCGGGGTACAGGCGGCAGAGGAGGGCCCAGGGTGAGAGGGTTAGGCACACCCAGTAGTGGCCGGGTTTATTTATTTTTTGTTTTCGGATTGTATCTTTAGCACACTATTTTTATTTGTTTCGGTTTGTATATATTATTTTCATCGGATTAGTATTTTTTTTGTTTATTTATCATATTAGTATTTTCAGTTTATCTATTGCTTATTTTATTTGGCGCTTACGTTTAATTAAAATGCGAGACTGTTTTAGATAAAACATAAAAAAAAACACAGTTTCTGCATAATTCGGAAATGAACTTCCAAATTCACCCCCATGAGGTGTTTTCGGAAGTTCATCTCCGAAGACACCCCCCATGAGGTGTTTTCGGAGATGCACTTCCGAATTATGGAATTTTTAAAAAAAAAAAGCGCTTCGGAAGTTCATTTCCGAAGCAGGGGTATTTTGGGATTTTCGCTGGGGGTGACCCCCATAGGGAGGTGGCTAAAGAAATTTTCTAAAATAATAAGAGTAAAAATGGAAGAAAAATGATAAGCTATAAGTTATAAATTAAAACGCTATCGTCTGAAAAATAAACTATAAGCTAGTAAAATAAACTATAAACTCGTGATGAAAACACCCTTACCAAACAGATTTTTTATTATTGTATGTGTTTATCAACTATCAACTATAAACTCAAAAAAAAGAACATACCAAACAAAATCTAAATATGCGATGGAAAATTAATGGGTTAAATTAGGAATATTTTATAAACTGCGATCAAGGACGCCAGAACTAACCCTAACAAATTGCAATCAAAAGGGCTAAATCCAGTTGATATCATATATGACCCTGAGCCACACTTCGTCGGTAGTGAAAGGCCAAAAATATATAAGGGTAAAGACAGAAATGAGCACCAACCATCAGCTAGAGAGGTTAAATACAAATCATAATTTTATTTTGAAACAACACAATTTTATAATATTAATGAAAATGACAAAAGTTGGTTGTAATAAGATACTAACGATTTTCAACATAACTCATATTTATTAAAAAGATGTGAATTTTTTATCCTATTATTCAACTTTTTCAACAAATATATTATTTTATTTCAATTTTCAACTTAAATCAACTTTCAAATAAAAAAAATAAATTCATACGGGCTGCATTCCGAATGGTGCCCTTTTTCATTTTCAAGAAATCTACATGTCACCCTCATATTATACATGCCATCTTTCAAGGGATATGATTTTACCATATTATTTTTGTAAAATATTATTTTTTTCTTCTAAATTTCCGGTTTCGTATCGGAAATTTCTCATAAATATAAAATTTTTTGTTGATTTTACCTATTTACAGCGCCAGATGATACATATTGAAAATTTTAAATTTCTGGTACCAGATATTTGGAATTTCCGGTATGTTTCATAAGTTAAAAATACACCGGAAATTTGAAATTTCCGGTATGACTTCAGTTTTTTAAAATTACCGAAAATTTAAAATTTCCGGTAAATGAAAAATACCGGAAATTTCAAATTTTTGGTAATACTGAAACTTTTTTTTTTTAAAAAAACTTAAATAAAATATGAATCGTCTTAATGCAAAATACATGTAGAATAAATGACATACATAAAAGCATTACAACAAAACTACAGTTTTTGAATGTCTGACTTCTTGGACAATTCTTCCTAGTATATGAACCAACCCGCATATGTTAATTCCCATGCTTTTGTATTATCAGAACAAACCTTCTTCCAACGATCATGACGGGAGCCAGTGGACAATCAGGTCTCAACTTCACCTAAACCCAATGATTACGGTTGACAAAACCAACAACAAAGATTGTATGTCGACTCGTGTATGGGGGTGGAGCTATGAGAAGCGGGAAAAATGTTATGTTCATTAACATGGAAAGAGAAACAAATACAACACTGTATATAAGCAACACGGTAACTCATATATGGAATCGACATCCATTTCTCCTTACCCTAAACACCCAGGTGTTTTACGAGTAATGAATTACTAACATCAGAGACAGTGTCATAGAACAACTTGGAAAACAAATCTGCGTGTTGCTGGATTAGAGTATGCAACTGTCTTCGAACATCGTAACATGCATCTTCCCCCATCCTAATGCAGATGAAATACAACTGAAACCACAATTTCCATCCGGTTTAACATCAACAATATCATCGATGTATGGATGATAGAAAGCAGGAAACTGTGACAAGTACTTGCCTTTTGCAGAATTGGTAGAAGGTTGCTTACCTATTAGCATGGTTGACGATGATTGAATCCCACTTGGTTGTGTGCTTGATCTCTTTGTAGTCAGACTCCCTTGCGAAGCATCAGCATATTCCCACTGACTTGGATCACGATGCACATCACTTTCCTCGCCTTTTCTACTCTTCTTAGCTCCTCTCTTTGGTTTGTATTTCACCAACGATGAACACATTAAAGACGTTGATGGATAGGCAAGATCACAAACTTTTTTCTTCAATGCCCTTTGAGCCACAATATCCATAGTATTGAATTGTCGCTTCAACTCTTCGCACTCCTCTTCTAAATCCCACTTGCTCCCGTCGGGACTCACCTCATATTCCGAAATTTGCAATTTCGTCCAAAACACATGAATAGATTCCAAAGGTATAGGTATGCCTAGAATCTGGTAACCGACGAGCTGACACGCACACGGTAACCCATGTGTTGTTCTAATGTAACAACCACACCTCTGCTTGCTTGCACCAACAAATTTGACTCTTTTTAGTTCTTTTCTAATGAGTTATATACATTGTCTTGAAACAAAACTATGCAATTTAGAATAGAATGAAGTGTTATACTGATGCTCAATGTTGACGATACTTTTTTGAAATGACACTCTTATGGAACCCAACCGCAACTTCAACATTGTGTTCACAGCATCCCAACTTGCACATAAATCACCACGACTTGTAGTCAACATGTTCTTTAGTCTCAAATGTGCAGACTCCACCCTAGAAATCAAGGACACATTAAACAAACAACTCACAAATAGAAAGCATAAACATATTTTCTTTTAGAAGAATGTACCTGTTTGTTATTGTATTCCTTAAACGAGGGACTCTATTAGTCCATGCAGCAACAAATATTTCTTTATATGGTGTTAACCATGTTTCTTTCACATAATTGACAAATGATGGAATATCACCACATACACTCTCGAAGTGTTTGAGATGTACATCAAATCTGTCTTCTGTATTTGAATACATCATGTTGTTCCATTGATCCATGACATGTTCTTGTATTTCTAATTTCACATACTCTTTACATTTCATGCTAATGTTTTTTGAAATATGAAACGTTCACAGCGAATGAGTCAATTTGGATACACAGAATAAATGGCATTCATTAATGCAAGTTATCGGTCCGTCACCATAACATCTGGTAGCAACTTCTCATAATAGAACAACTCTTTAAGCTTCTCTAGTGCCCATGTAAAATTCTCATCCCTTTCATGTTCCAAATATGCAAAAGCAACTGAAAACGTCAATTTTGTTGATGTAACACCAACAATCTCAAGCAGTGGTAGCTGGTACCTGCACGATTAAAAAACTCATTAAAAAATCAAAATATTTTTAAGATGGGAGAAATTAAAATTAAAATTCTTAACTATTTGTTTTGTACGTGTAATAAAAAATTAACACCATTGGAAACATATTCAACAACTTGACGGAGTCAGGGTGTGTCCAGAAGATATCAGCTACAATATCTGAATTCTCCTTATTTCTAGACCAACACATGTATTTCTCTTGGTGAATAAGGCTCAATAACATTTGCATTTCTGTCAGTGCACCTCGCTTGCCTAGTCTGTATGCTACTCTAACTCAGTATATATGAGTTAAAACAATTAACATGTTAGTGTTATTTTTTTAGTTATATTTTAGCTTTTTTCAGATTTTTTTAGGGTGAAAATTTAGTTAATAAAAACTATAATTTTTAATAAAATCTGTAAAAAAAATTCGTAAGAAACTAAAATATAACTAAAAAATAGAATGATGTCAATTACATTGACACCCATTGCTCTTTTCAAGTATTTCATTGGATGTCACTATTACAATTAGCGTCCCCTTTAAACAAAAAAAATTCATTTGTTTGAAATATGGGTGCATTAGAAATTAGTTTGGAAATATGGTTAATTTGAGAATAAAGTTGAAAATGTGGGTATTGTTTTGGGTTGGTCATATTTCTTTTTGTCCCACCACCACAAAACGTGACGTTCTGGATCTAAATCAGGTATTTACTAAGTGTCTAGAATATTCTCCTGACTACTGGATCCTTAGAGACACGAAAGCAGTATATTTGTACCCCCGACGCATTCAACGATCCTCCAATTTCTACATTGGAAAGATAGCGAGGTAGTTATTCTGCTCCCCTATATATGCAGATAGCGCCATTTCAAGTAACATGTTTCAAACGCAATTTGAATACTCTATTTTTATTCACACAGTAACTTGAGTGTCAGAGTGCTAACCTTGTAGGTACACCCCGTTCCGTCGCATTGGAAGCTCTCCTCTATCACAACTTCCACTACTCTACACACTTCTAATTTCGAAACGGAGCAAGTATTATGATGAAAAATTCAAAAGATGTAGTGTTTGTCTCAAAGTCATGATCAGATCTTGAAAACATGCTTCTCAAATCCTACAATTTAGCGGTAATCTATGAAAAGTTCATGTATGATGATGTACTTACAATTATTCTTACACTTAAGTAAATATTAATTTGAGAAGTCCCAACTTGTCGAACATTCCCGTTTTACCTGCATTTTTTGCGGGACGAACTAAGGTTTTAGGCTCGCAACCTCTAATATGTCCAGCTACCTCGTTTTTTTGTGACCGCTGAAATTAACAGTATTTTTTGCAATTTTGAGTCTTTAGAGTTGCAAGGACCATATGCCTGCCCACCCTCAATTTTTTATATGACAAACCAAAATTTTAGACCCAAACCCTCAACTATGTCTGCCCCGCTCCGTCTGATTTTTTCTGGGCTTTTGTAGGATGGGTTTAAACGGAATGGACATACTTGTTTGCCACCCCTAGCCAAGGGGTCTAAAATCAGGTATAGAGAGAAAATCTTCATTCTCTCTAAAATTAGGTATTTTTTCTGTATGGTTAATCGCCATTTCCCTTCTTGTAGAGGTCTAAACTCTGCTATCAGAGATTCTCTCCTTCAACTTGGAGGATGTCCTCTCCTTAGCAGAGGTTCCTCTTCCATTGTTGATTTCTATTCTTTCTTTTCCATTATTTTAAACTGCTCATCTCTACTGGTTCCTTGCCTGATTTCATCACCGACCTCCATCACACCTTCTTTCTTCTCCGTCAACAACCACCAAACTCTCGTTGCTCGAATCAAGTATGCTTATGTGCTTTTAACTCCAAAAACATCTTCACCAACCAATAGTTCAAAGTTTTATGAGATGGAATACGACCTCCACCAACAAAAGATATAAAATTTCTAAGATATTGTGTTTGTGTATCTGTTATAGTTATAGTTATTTTGTTTTCTTGTCTATTTCAGTTGTATATGTTGTTCTTAAGTTTGGTTTATTTTAAGTTTGTACTCGTGTTTTTGATGGAATGTCCTTAATATATTTGGATGAAGGTGATATGTTTATTGTAACACCCTTCTAAACCCCGCGGCAATTAAACAATTAAATCAGAGTTACATGCACAAGGGCGTCACAATTAATAAATAAAATAAAACAACATCTGTCATAGTCATGCATTCACTGAAGGAAAACGTCTTAACATAACTCATAAATCAAATAACTCATGTTTACACAGCGGCATAATCATCGACTAGCATCACATCATTAATGCTTCCAATCCTCAAAATAAATTAAACAAAACAGAGTTAATGTCATAAACTTAAAAACAGCGTTCCCCAGTGTTACACCTATCAGAGCATGACCCGACGCTAACCGACACATTGACTCATGAGCTAATCCTCACCGAGTCGAAGCCGCTATCCTCAATCTGAAAAATATAGTGTAAGGGTGAGTCTCATTCGCAATTAACAAATATTATTGCATTATAAATAACAGTACATTAACAGTTATATTATTCACCCAACTCATCTATATCCAGATCGTCCATCAACATACATACACATATCATCACAATAATATAAGAGTATACATATAGTCATGTTTTCAAATCCAGGCAAATGAATGCAACTGACTCCATGCATGTGGTACCAATCATCATCAATGGGAATCACCCACCGACCAATCTATCATCATCCAGATACGGCCCTGCCAGCACAAATTCCACACAATGGGAATTCTGCCATTCACTGAATCCTCTCATCATCTAGGATTTAGCCCTCTTTAATGCTTATGAATGCATGCAAACATATATATAACATACTTTCATCATCTCCACTCTATGAGTAGCATCATCTATACTCATTTCATCATTATCATCATCATTACTAAGCATGTTCATATATACATTAACATCATTCAATACAATCAATCATCAGTAAACCACAGAATCACATCACAAGGTTTACACAGTCTCAAACAACACACAAAACAGATCTACAGATTGAAAGTTACACATCATTGAACTTTCCAGAAAATTCACAAAACATAATTTTACACATGCAACGACCATACGCGTATCATATAGCCTATACGCATCCATACGCGTATCACCATGCCTCATACGCGTATCATACGCATTTCATCAGAATCCAGAATGGCCTAAAACCAACCCATACGCGTATCAGCCTTGCCATACGCGTATCACCAGGACAAATTTCCTCTTTAAAAATTTCCATACGCGTATGAGCATCCTCATACGCTCCCTATACGCAAATCATCAGTACAGAGTATTTGGGACACGGCACCTGCGTATCATACGCGTATAGCCCCTTGGGAGTGTCCCTCATACGCGTATGACTTCATCCCATACGCGTATGACACTGTTCCATACGCGAAACACCAGAAAATGTCCAGAACCTGCAATTTCGTAACAGTCCAAAACCCACTCGTTTCTACTCATACCAGTCCACGATTTTGAGTCTAAAACAGTCCAATTTCACGTTTTCATTCACAGGATTCATTCATACAATTTAATATATCATCATATATCAATCAAACACATCCAAATCCCGAAAATCTAACCCAATTCTTAGAACCCCAAAACCTAACTCTGACATACCAACAGAATTGACTCAACAACACAACTATTCATACACTATTTATCTATAATCACGATAAGAGATGATAATTGGAAGAGTCCCCCCTTACCTTAGCCAAATTCTTGCTCTTTGGTCTCTTCCTCTTTGTTCCTCTTCTATGTTCTTCGTGTTCCAACGTCTCTCTTTTCACGTTATGTTCCTTCTTTCCCAATTCTAATTATTTTATGAAAAAATAATATTAAATTAGTAAGGGCTTTACTACACCACACCCCCTCTTCTTACTAATCTCACACATGGCCCAAATGCCATTAACCATCAATTTTTCCATTATTTTCATAAAATCCATAATAATAATTATTAATCTAATATTCAAATTAAATTAAAATTAAAATTATACGGGTGTTACAACTCTCCCCCACTAAAAGAGTTTTCGTCCTCGAAAACATACCTTAGGTAAAGAGCTCTGGATAAGAATCCTTCATCTGGCTCTCTAGCTCCCAGGTAACATTTCCATCAGCCGGTCCTCCCCAAGCTACTCTGACTAAAGCTATTTCCTTACCACGAAATTGCTTCAGCCTTCGATCCTCAATCCTCACAGGCATTGCCTCAACCGTTAAGTTGTCTTTTACCTGTACATCATCTACTTGGATCACATGGGACGGATCTGAAATGTATTTCCTCAACTGAGACACATGAAACACATCATGCAAGTTTGCAAGCATCGGCGGTAAAGCGACCCGATATGCCACTTCTCCCACTCTTTCAGAAATTTGGAATGGTCCAATAAAACGTGGAGTCAACTTCTTTGACTTCAATGCCCGACCAATACCTGTCATAGGAGTAACTCTCATAAACACATGGTCTCCCTCTTGAAACTCAAGTGTTTTCCTCCTCTTGTCATGATAACTCTTCTGACGACTCTGAGAAGCTTTCATCTTCTCTTGAATCATCTTAATCTTCTCTGTGGTCTCTTGTACAATTTCTGGACCAATCACAGCACTCTCACCAAATTCGTACCAACACAACGGCGTCCTACACCTCCTACCATACAAAGCCTCAAACGGAGCCATACCGATACTCGAATGATAACTGTTTTTGTAGGTAAACTCAATCAAAGGCAGATAACTATCCCAAGTACCTCCTTTTTCTAACACACAAGCACGCAACAAATCCTCTAACGACTGAATTGTCCTCTCAGTCTGTCCATCAGTCTGCGGATGATAAGCAGAACTTAGTCTCAGCTTAGTACCCAAAGCTTTCTGCAAACCTTCCCAGAACTTAGACGTAAACCTCGGATCTCTGTCTGACACGATTCTTGAAGGAATACCATGTAGACTAACTATCTTCTCAATATACAACTGAGCTAGCTTCTCCATCGGATAATCCATTCTCACTGGTATAAAATATGCAGACTTCGTCAATCTGTCCACCACGACCCAGATAGCTTCACAATTTCTGACAGTTCCCGGCAAACCCGAAACAAAATCCATCGATATGCTATCCCACTTCCACTCAGGAATAAACATCGGTTGCATAAACCCAGATGGCTTCTGATGCTCAATTTTTGACTTCTGGCACGTCAAACAAGTGTACACAAACTCAGCAATTTCCTTCTTCATTCCAGACCACCAAAACAACTTTTTCAAATCATGATACATCTTGGTAGCACCAGGATGAATGCTCAAATCACAACGGTGTCCTTCTTCCAAAATACGTTTTCGTAGTTCAGCAACATCAGGAACACAAACTCGGTCACCAAACCTCAGTATACCATTCTCGTCAATTCTGAATTCGCCACTCTTGCCTTGATTAATCAAAGTCAACTTATCGATCAATTCAACATCAGCTTTCTGACCCTCTCTGATCTCTTCAAGAATACCGCTAGTCAACTTCAGCATACCCAATTTGACACTAGTAGGAGTGCCTTCACACACCAAACTCAAGTCTCTGAATTGTTCAATCAAATCCAATTCCTTCACCATTAGCATAGACATATGCAAGGTCTTCCTACTCAATGCATCAGCAACAACGTTTGCCTTACCCGGATGGTAATTCAAACCAAAATCATAGTCTTTCAGAAATTCTAACCACCTTCTCTGTCTCATATTCAACTCTTTCTGATCAAAGAGATACTTTAGGCTCTTATGATCGCTGAATACTTCGAATCTCGAACCATACAAATAGTGCCGCCACAACTTCAAAACAAAAACTACAGCTGCCAACTCCAAATCATGAGTCGGATAATTCCTTTCATGTACTTTGAGTTGTCTCGACGCATAAGCGACTACTTGTTGATTTTGCATCAATACGCCACCTAAACCCATCAGTGATGCATCACAATAAACCACGAATGATTATGTCGGATTCGGCAAAATTAAGATAGGAGCACTAGTCAACCTCCTCTTCAGCTCTTGGAATCCTTCTTCACACTTTGCATCCCAAATAAAAGCTTTTCCCTTCCTGGTTAGTTTAGTTAACGACAATGCTAACTTTGAAAATCCTTCAATAAACTTTCTGTAGTAACCTGCACGACCAAGAAAGCTACGAATCTCTGACACTGTCTTCGGAGCTTCCCACTGAGACACAGCTTCTATCTTTGTAGGATCAACAGTAATACCATTCTTAGAAATCACATGCCCAAGAAAACTGACTTCCCCTAACCAGAATTCACACTTCGACAGCTTGGCAAAAAGTTGCTTCTCTTTTAACAGTTTTAATACCGTTCTGAGATGTTCGGCATGCTCTTCCTCATCCTTAGAGTATATTAGGATGTCATCTATAAACACCACCACGAACTTATCGAGATAAGGATGAAAGATCCTGTTCATATACTCCATAAAAACACCAGGTGCATTAGTGACTCCAAACGGCATTACAGAATACTCATAATGTCCATACCTTGTTCTAAAAGCAGTCTTCTGAATATCGTCATCTTTCACACGTATCTGATGATACCCAGACCTCAGATCAATTTTGCTAAACACACGCGCTCCAACCAACTGATTCATCAAATCATCAATCCTCGGTAAAGGATACCGATTCTTGATAGTAACCCTGTTCAATTGTCTGTAATCTACACACAGCCTCATCGAACCCTCTTTCTTCTTCACTAGTAACACAGGCGCACCCCACGGAGAAACACTAGGATGAATGAATTTCTTCTCCAGTAATTTTTCTAACTGCTTCTTCAGTTCGGCCAACTCAGACGGCGACATACGATATGGTGCCATCGACACTGGACTAGTTCCCGGAATTAAATCAATAGAAAACTCCACTTCTCTTTCCGGTGGTAATTCGTTCACATCTTCTGGAAAAACTTCTGTAAATTCACACACAACAGGTAATTCGCTACTCGCCACCTTTTCTTTCACATTCATCAATGCGAACAACATAAACACTGTTGCACCATCCTCGATGGCCTCATTCACCTGTCTAGCTGTCATTTCCAGATTATCAGTGCTAACCTCTTCGGGAAAAATTACCGTCTTTGCAAAACAGTTGATATGAACACGATTGAACTCCAACCAGTTCATTCCCAGGATTACATCGAGTTGTTTCAACGGAAGGCACACTAAGTCCATCCCGAATTCTCTGCCAAAAATGTCAACCGGACAATTCAAGCATGCAGACAAAGTAGTTACTGAACCCGACGCAGGAGTGTCAATAACCATACTTCCATTTATATCAGATATCTCAAGATTCAACCTCATAGCACAATCCAAAGAAATAAAAGAATGAGTTGCTCCAGTATCAATAATTGCAACTAAAGGTGTGCCATGAATGAAACACGTACCTTTAATAAGTCTGTCTTCTGGACTAGTCTCTGACCCGGTCAAAGCAAAAACCTTTCCTCCCGATTGGTTCTTCTTTGGCTTGGTACAATTCGGACTAATGTGACCCTCTTCACCACAGTTGTAACAAGTCACACTCTTCCTCTTACAATCAGCAGCAATATGACCCACCTAGTCACACTTGTAACATTTCTTCTGATCATTCTTACACTCGTTCCGACGATGTCCCACCTCACCACAATTGTAACATCTGATACGAGCACTAGAATCTCCCCCACTGGGTTTCTTCCAATCAGCAGACTTACCTCTACCATATGGTTTACCTCTATCCATAGGCTTCTTCCCTTTTTTGTCAACTAACTCGCGAGAGTGAGATGACTTCAGCTTGATATTATCCTCCTCAAAAATCCTGCTACAATCCACTAAGTCAACAAACCTCCGAATCCTCTGGTACCTAATACCCTGCTTGATCTCATCACGAAGACCATTCTCAAACTTGACACATTTTGAGAACTCACTGGCTTCATCATTGTTGTAGTGTACATAATACTTTGCCAGCTCCACAAACTTTGCAGCATACTCTGGTACCGTCATATTACCTTGGACCAGCTCCAGAAATTCAACCTCTTTTCTGCCCCTGACATCCTCAGGAAAATACCTCCTCAGAAATTCCCTCTTGAATATAGCCCAAATAACTTCTACACCATCAGCATCCAGTTCGGCTCTGGTTGTTAACCACCAGTCATCAGCCTCTTCAGATAACATGTGAGTGCCATACCTCACCTTGAGGTTCTCAGCACAATCAATGACTCTGAAGATCCTCTCGATCTCTTTGAGCCATTTCTGAGCACCCTCAGGATCATGCGTGCCCTTGAACAATGGAGGATTGTTCCTCTGAAAATTCCCCAATTGCCTATCAGCACCAATCCCTGCTCCTACAGCTCCCCCTCCAAGCACACCAGCAATCATGCCCAGAGCTTCAACAATAGCATCATCATTTCTTCCACCTCTTCCAGACATTGCTCTGCTTAATCACAAACAATTCAGTCAGAAACAAAAGTATCGACAAATAACTCGTATTAGTCGCATACACAGAAAAACTGACGTTAAGACTCTGGTCACAACGACCAACTATGCTCTGATACCACTATTGTAACACCCTTCTAAACCCCGCGGCAATTAAACAATTAAATCAGAGTTACATGCACAAGGGCGTCACAATTAATAAATAAAATAAAACAACATCTGTCATAGTCATGCATTCACTGAAGGAAAATGTCTTAACATAACTCATAAATCAAATAACTCATGTTTACACAGCGGCATAATCATCGACTAGCATCACATCATTAATGCTTCCAATCCTCAAAATAAATTAAACAAAACAGAGTTAATGTCATAAACTTAAAAACAGCGTTCCCCAATGTTACACCTATCAGAGCATGACCCGACGCTAACCGACACATTGACTCATGAGCTAATCCTCACCGAGTCGAAGCCGCTATCCTCAATCTGAAAAATATAGTGTAAGGGTGAGTCTCATTCGCAATTAACAAATATTATTGCATTATAAATAACAGTACATTAACAGTTATATTATTCACCCAACTCATCTATATCCAGATCGTCCATCAACATATATACACATATCATCACAATAATATAAGAGTATACATATAGTCATGTTATCAAATCCAGGCAAATGAATGCAACTGACTCCATGCATGTGGTACCAATCATCATCAATGGGAATCACCCACCGACCGATCTATCATCATCCAGATACGGCCCTGCCAGCACAAATTCCACACAATGGGAATTCTGCCATTCACTGAATCCTCTCATCATCTAGGATTTAGCCCTCTTTAATGCTTATGAATGCATGCAAACATATATATAACATACTTTCATCATCTCCACTCTATGAGTAGCATCATCTATACTCATTTCATCATTATCATCATCATTACTAAGCATGTTCATATATACATTAACATCATTCAATACAATCAATCATCAGTAAACCACAGAATCACATCACAAGGTTTACACAGTCTCAAACAGCACACAAAACAGATCTACATATCGAAAGTTACACATCATTGAACTTTCCAGAAAATTCACAAAACAGAATTTTACACATTCAACGACCATACGCGTATCATATAGCCTATACGCATCCATACGCGTATCACCATGCCTCATATGCGTATCATACGCATTTCATCAGAATCCAGAATGGCCTAAAACCAACCCATACGCTTATCAGCCTTGCCATACGCGTATCACCAGGACTAATTTCCTCTTTAAAAATTTCCATACGCGTATGAGCATCCTCATACGCTCCCTATACGCAAATCATCAGTACAGGGTATTTGGGACAGGGCACCTGCGTATCATACGCGTGTAGCCCCTTGGGAGTGTCCCTCATACGCGTATGACTTCATCCCATACGCGTATGACACTGTTCCATACGCGAAACACCAGAAAATGTCCAGAACCTGCAATTTCGTAACAGTCCAAAACCCACTCGTTTCTACTCATACCAGTCCACGATTTTGAGTCTAAAACAGTCCAATTTCACGTTTTCATTCACAGGATTCATTCATACAATTTAATATATCATCATATATCAATCAAACACATCCAAATCCCGAAAATCTAACCCAATTCTTAGAACCCCAAAACCTAACTCTGACATACCAACAGAATTGACTCAACAACACAACTATTCATACACTATTCATCTATAATCACGATAAGAGATGATAATTGGAAGAGTCCCCCCTTATCTTAGCCAAATTCTTGCTCTTTGTTCCTCTTCTATGTTCTTCGTGTTCCAACTTCTCTCTTTTCACGTTCTTTTCCTTCTTTCCCAATTCTAATTATTTTATGAAAATATAATATTAAATTAGTAAGGGCTTTACTACACCACACCCCCTCTTCTTACTAATCTCACACATGGCCCAAATGCCATTAACCATCAATTTTTCCATTATTTTCATAAAATCCATAATAATAATAATTATTAATCTAATATTCAAATTAAATTAAAATTAAAATTATACGGGTGTTACATTTATGAGCGAGAATCTAGTAATGGTTGTTGTAAATCAGGCTCTCTTTTCCACTCAACAAGTGTTTCTTTCACATATGGTGAGTTTAACCAACTTTGATAACTCGTACAATCGAAATTCGCGTCCTAAAACTATAGAAATGATCTGTAACTGAATAAATTTAAAGATCATGGTTCATGAACTCACTTATCACATGGAAAAGAAATTTGCTTGGTAGCTTGGATTAAAGAATCGTATTTGTAATGATCCATTGGTTTCTAAATTCTCAAGTTCATTTGATGTCCAAATTTTAGTTGGCTTAATTATTAGGGTTGTTTTTGGATTTAACATGTTTTTGACAAATTTCAAAACCCATTCTAAATCTCCAATTTAGTAAATTCGAACCAAAACCTTATTCTAGATTAACAACACTCAGAGAATATAATATTTTAACGAAACACCTTTCCAAAACAATTGAGGTGGCCGTTAAATATGTGATATATGATATAACTCTATCTTCCTATCTTTATTCATTATATATTTGTCTCAAATTAAAAATCTCAGTATTTTATTCAAGTGTGAATGAATAAGTCTCAAATCGTTTATGTATGAATAGAATGTTAGATTTATAAAAAAAAATTGTGTCGTCTCTCTTTTGTAATCCTTATGTATTGAAAGGTCTCCTTCCACATCATTGCTTTGAGTTTTTGTAATCAAAATTATAGATATGCACAAAGATGGAGTGACAAGTCACGCATTAAACATATACATCAATTATTATTTTTTGTTACAATGTATCATATTTAAAGAAAAAAATTGTAAATTATTACAAGTATAAAAGACTAAATTGATATTAAATAAAACATAAAAACTAATCTACTATAAAGATAAAACTTAACATATCAGATTGACATATTCAACCAATAAACTAATATTGGGTTGCTTGATTTCCATATTATTACACCAAAATTTTCCTTTTGGAAAGGATCTTGCATGTTATGCATGTGCAAACAAATCTAACTAAATTGCTATTAATTTATCTTGATGTTGATACTTGAGACAATAGTCCACGGCTTGAATTAATCGTGATATTTTTTGCCTAGTGGTTTGAATACATTTAAAACGGGGTATGTATCGAAGACTTTTGTGTTTTTTAAGGATCTTACAAATTCATCCACTAATGTCACATGCTAAAGAAAAGTATAAAAATTTAAAATTTTGAAATAATTAATTTTTTATAGAAAATATTTTTATATTAAATGTCTTAGCTTTTATCATTAGAGCGTAAAATAGCATTTGTCTTTTTCTTAATCAATCTAAATTAGTGTCGTACATTTCATTGCGGGTGTTTATTGGGTCGATTCACGCTGCTCCAAATCAAACTAACGTGTAAATTATCTAAAATTTATTTACGTGTATACACAATTCAGTCCATAATGCCTCATATAGCATTGATTCAAATATTAGATTTGAATTTCACAATCCAAAGATCCATTCATTCAACCCGTTGATGTGTCATTAGTGATCCTTTTAATTATTATTGTAAACAAAAATATAAAACTAATATCTCACTACGATATTGTCAAAAAAAATTATTCACCACCAATACTACTACTAGATTAACGAGTTTATGGAATTTTATAACTAAGTGTTGTCTCTTATTTTCTTTGGTATCATTTTCAACTAACGTGTTTTATGAAAATATCATTTTTTGGGGTTGAATTTTCTACTATTATAATATATTATGTCATGTGGATAAATTTTATTAAGATATATGATGTATTTCATCCAATTTAAGTATTAGACATAAGTGTAATTGTATTGAGTTGTGTTATAATTTTTTTAGAATTGAAAAAATTACCAAAAAAAATTCTTTATTTGAAACACAATCCGTAGACCTAACTCATAAATGAACGAGTCAGTTTAGTTCAATTTTTAGTGTGAAGTTGCATGTTGGACGATGAACCCAACTCATTGAAGTTTGAACGTGTTGGGTACAAGGTTAGGTCAAATCCGATCCAACACAATTCGTGTACGCCCCGATTATTCAGTCTCTCAACCAATCTCTATCTCTAAAATATTTCTCTTTGTGAGAATTGGATCGAACTCTTTTGAGTCGAAGAGTAGCTTCTGGTTCGACAGGATTTATGCATGCCATCAAAGTATGTTCACATGCTGGTGTCAAAGACTTACATACTGTAGTCGAAGTGTGTTCTAGTAAGTGGGTGTCAAAATGCTAGGGCTGTTAGTATTTCAAATTGGGCATGTTTGTTATGTCCAATTATTTAAGTTAGCTTGTACCCTAAGTTAGCTTGTAAGGGATATTTGTGAAAAAACTCATCAGTTTAGTATGTTAGGTTTATTATAAATAGCATACTAGTCTCTCATCATTGCATGCCGCAAATCCTAATTTAGGGTGAGAGGGTTATTTGTTATTCTTGTAACACTTGTAATGTTGATTGAAAGAGAAAGTAAAGAATAACATTTATAACCAATTCTTTGTGTTCTTATTTCTCCCCTACTTTTTCTTACCCTTGTGGGTTTCTTGCCAAAAGAAACCTATTATACTTTGTGATTCTGGCATCGTTTTTCACAACACTCTCTTTTTCACCTCATACTTGATAGATTGTGTATATTATAATAAAGTAGTCGGGTTCTCACTCAGAGTCGATAGAACTCGCCTTAATTCTCAACCCTATTGGTGCGGTGAGTGTGGAGAAGATACCTTCAACAAAGTATGAGATTGAAAAGTTCACCGGAGTGAACGATTTTGGTCTGTGGTGCTTGAAGAAGAAAGCCCTACTGGTCCATCAGGGTTGTTTGGAAGCGTTTAAGGGATCGATAACTATGGACAATGCGTTAACGAAAAATAAAATATAGTCATGATAGAGAAAGCCCACAGTGCAATCTTGTTGAGCCTTGATGATAAGGTTCTGTGATAGGTATCAAAGGAGATGACGACATCAAGATTATAGGTGAATGTCATACCCCAAAATTTGCCCACACTTTTTAGTGACAAAAACTTTCGAAATTATTTTTAAAATTGAATTTTGGATTCATTTACATCGACATCCTGAATTTTAAAAATATTCAATTTAAAGTCTATGTTAAAATATAGTAGTTTACTCTTAAATTGCTTATATTTTAATAAATAGAAAATGCTAGCCGATGCTTCATACACTTTCAATTGGCTTTTTATTTCAAACAAATAACATAGCACAATTGGTAAGGAAGTAAGGCTTGCAAGCAGAAGGTCACGGGTTCAATTCCCGCTTGGTGTGTTTCTAAGGTTTTTAGGATTGGTTTTGACCTAATTTCAATCTATAAATAGAGTCCTCCACATTCACAATTTTCATCAACAATTTTCTAACCCTAACAAACAATTATCTAACAATCACCCACAATTCCATAATCTCCCATACATTTTTTTCAAACCTTTTCTTCAAATCTCTACGCTTTTCTTTAATAATTTTTTTGGCCGATGATTTTCATATGAGGCTCCCCCATTTCTCAATTTATTTTCAGTTTACCGTTATTTTTAACCATATGATGATAATTATCTGATGGTTCATTTTTCTTTATACTAATAACAGTTTGTACAACATTTCACAATATGTTTACAAATTATTTTCATACGTAAACTAACAATCTCATATTCCTTACCAATTTTTTTTTTGCTCTTTAAAAAAAAAAAAACTTTTGACGTACATATTTCTTTTCAATCGCTAAACTAACAGCTAACTTTTTTTTATACGGTACCAAAAACCTTGTAACTACACAGTTCACAAACACGTACATATTTTATCCACCTATACACTAACAGTAATAATTTTGTGATTTGCTAATATTGTAAATTTTTACTAATTGCTATCATCTAGGATTTATTCTAACCATAACATCTTTTCTAACAAATTTGTTTTTTCTAACGTCATCATCTTCACAGATTATACAACAAGAACTTTCCCATATCACTCACATAAGCAATTCGAAACCTTAATCATGCTAACATTAACCTTTAATACATGTCCTTGTGTTTAAAACAATGAACCAAACAATTAACCAAATTTATGTTCATGTTTTCAGGTGAAAGAAGAATACTCAGAAATCAAAGGAAACATTGTTGTCCCTGCACAACGTCAACAAAAACAGGTCTGTTAAGAACCATCATCATCTTCATCGCATACACAAATTCGCCGCAGATCAAATCGGTTGCAAAAACACTCCAGCTCTTCATCGACGGATCAACTCGTCATGGCGCATCATTCCGCCACGCGACGACACATAGCCACCATCGCCGGCCACCATCGGTTCGTCCTTCGATCCACTCCCGTCCATGCTGCCGCTGTTCAACTCTCTACGCTCCAGCTGCGGCCACCGCCGGCAAGCCTTCCGATCAGACCCAGCCACTACCATCGACGATGAACAACAACGCTAATCTTCAAACACGATTCACAGTGGAACACCCAACTACTCACAAGCCGTAAACCGAAGAATCTCACCAACAGAACAACTTCGAATCAAATGATATCGCCATCGGTAACCGCCTTCTTTAATCTTATTTCTGATTGATTGTGAATCATTATCATGTTGGTTGATATCACGTTTGTGTGGATAGTGTAACTCGATTCCTTTGTTCTTCTTTGATGTTGGTCGATTTCTGCTATGATCATTTTGTTTGATTGAATTTACGATAGAGAGAATCAGAGAGAGACCAAGTGATAGCAAGGAGGTGGGGGCGGGCCACATCATTTGGTCCTTAGGGTTTTAATTTCTCTTGTTGTTTGACTTGGGCTTGTTGGGATAGGCCTAACCGAATTGCTTTCCGCCCCCAGTGCTATCGACAGGCCCCTCTCTCCTGGAAATTTCTTTGAATATTGTGGGCCTCGGTTTCTTCTGGCCCAGCGGATATCTAACAGCATGCACCTCCTGTTTGCTACATTTCTAGCCCATATTTTTTTCATGTTTCTAAATTCTTTCTTTTAATATTACTCCTAGTTTTTTAATTGTTTACACTTGCTTGTTTTCTCATTGATAATATAAAAACATCAAAAACATTTTTAGAACTATATTTTTTTCTCATACAAAACTGTTTAATTTCACTTCTTATAATTGTTAGATTTCTCTTTGATAGTATTTGTTCATATTTTTATTCCTATATTATTTTGTGCATTGTTATTTTGCTAATATTTTCTCGATTTTTTTTGTGAGGTACTATCTTGAGCTTTTGGGTTATTGTGGACCATTTACAAGTTTCTGATTCTTGTGCATTTGATCGACTTACTTTTTTGTCTTAAGTTTCATTTTGGGTTTGTAATTATTTTTATCCTCGTTCGATAAAATTGTAACCCCTCATCCCGAAGCCATGTAATAGCGTAGGATTTAATTTCCGCACTTTAATTTTCTGTATATATTTTAATTGTTAGTAACTAGGCATGTATGGCAAGACTAATTAACTGAACGTTAGCTAACCATAATCAAGATTAAAATAACTGAAATTAACACACTTCTCACTCACTCACCTTTAGGGTACGCCTCTCTTGGTTGCCTTCGAATATAAGGTCGTGTCCCTCGAAATGTAGAGGTACCCATTAGCAAAAGTCCCGACGGTTAAAAGATCATCACAAAGATCATAAGTCCCTCGATGTTGCCTACGAATATGATCTAGTCCCTCGAATGGTTGCCTACGAAACGATGATTGTCCCTTCGAATTTGCTAAAGGTACCTCTACTTGTTGCCTTCAACGACCATCCGATGACCCTTCGATTGTCCCGAACGTCCAAACAATAGGACTACCTACCCTAAATGGTAAGGATAGCCCTATCCCTTTCTTTGAAGGATAAAAAGCATAGAAAAAGACTAATTTAGGGTAGTGCTCTTAATATGCCTAGCTCGATTAAAAAACATTTATTCAATATTCTTTCAAAAACTAAGGCTACGCATTTACGCTAAAGTCTATATGCCCCTTTTCAACTCAAAACAAACAAACATGAGCTAAGCAAATTAAGAGCCCGTAGATAACTACGGATGAAAAGGGTGCTTGCACCTTCCCTTTTCATAACTTACCCCCCGAGCCCGTTTTCTTTTAAAAGGTCTTTTTCTGTACTTTTTACCTTTCCTTAAATTGGACAAAATAAAAGTCGGTGGCGACTCATGCTTACCGCAACACTGGTTGCTTACAAAAATAAAAGTCAGTTCACCGAGTTACAGTGAAACTTGAAAGTTTATACACGATGAGTCCATAAGAAGGGTAAGGAGAAATTCACAAAGAGAGATAACAAATCCTACCAGAAGTAGGTATGGCCCTCCAAAGGCTTGGATTAAAGAGGTTCCTCGCTCCAACAAGAGGAAGATCAGGGATATCGCTAACTAAAATGGTGATGCTGAAGTTGATGTCCAGGACATCCCCCATGAGAGGAGACCTCATAGAAAGAAGAAGGCTAGAGTAATGAATGATGACTCAGATTATGATGTTGAAGATGATATCCAAGACACCTAGATTATGAAAAAAATCTGGGATGAAGAATCTCTCTGTCAGAGTACCCGGTGCCCTTATGGACAATGTTTCTTTTCACTCTAGAGACAGTGTTGAGCAATGGAAATATGTGTACCAAAGAAGAATTTCTCTTGAAAGGGAATTGGGAAAATATGCAGTTGAATGTTCTGAGATAATGGAGCCGATCTCTCATGTTGGCGAACAACAAATGCCCTGTTTTTCAGATTCAGATTCCTCAACGATACCCATGATCCCCACATTTCTTTCCAACTTCAACGTGGTACACAACCCTATAATTGATGTTAATGTTAAAACTGAGCCACTTAAGTCATGATAAATATCTGAGACTTCCATTTTCCTTCTGGAGAATTGAAAGAAACTTAAACCAAATTATAATAAGCATTAGTCTAATAAAGATAAAAACAAATTCACCATTGGAATGAGATTAGAGATAGAGAGGAACAACAATGAGGATTTGAATGGATTGATCTTTACCTATAACCTACTAAATTTTAGGACCAAATACTTCAACCTTAAAAAATATAACAAAAACAATTTTAATTTATAAAAAATAAACAAATCGATTTCAACCATAAACCCTAACAACTAAAGGACAACCAAGAACAATAGGTAAAATTGAAAGTCAAACCTGAATAATAGGACATTGTACTTAAACAATCCTCACAAAAAAAAATAATCTCACTAATATATTGTATCTCACAGCAAATAAGTAACAGTTTTTCAAGTTAAGCATAAGATACGTATATACCTCCTTGTAATATGGTGAACTGACTTTATTTGAAATGTTGCGGATAGCAAGAGTCGCCACCGACTTTTATTTTATCCAAATATCGGAAAGGCTAAAAGAACAGGAAAAAACCTTTTAAATAAAAAACAGGGTTCGGGGGGTAATTATGCAAAGGGAAGGTGTAAGGCACCCTTTGTATCCATGGTTTTCCATGGGCTCTTATTTGCTTTGCTCTTTAGTTTTGAAGCCAAAAGTTTTAGAAAATGTAGAAAAGGAGTAATAAGGACTTTAGCTCGTAAAATAAGCGTAGCCTTATTGAAGATTTATGAGAAAGAATATGAAAAAAGTCTTTTTAGAGCAAGGCAAAGCAATTAAGGGCAAATTACCTTATAATTTGAAAAAAGAGGTTCTTTTAGCCTTTCAGGGTGAAAGGGTCTATCCTTGCCACAAGAGGGCAGGAAACCTTTCATTTGGAGGTTGAAGGGTCATCGAGAGTTCGTTCGCCATAAGACTGTCCCATGCCATATAGAGGCAGGTAGTCTGAGGGAAGAACCAGAATAGCCTTTTCGTAGGCAGCCAGGGGATACCTCAGCCTTTTAGTAGGCAACTTCCGAGGGTCGAGATCATGTGTATCGAAGGCAGCATCATTAGGGACCATGATCTTAATCGAGGCAACATGGCTGAGGTATCCTCGTATTCGAGGGACTGGCTATTCTGCAAAAATAACATGTTCGTAGGACTCTCACGAACCTAATGGTGGTTTCAATTTGACCAAAAAATGCCTGTATCAAAAAGCCCCAAATCGGTCTTGAAATCCCTAACATGGCAATATGTTCATAAAGGCATTATAGCTTACCAAATTCTCCAGAAACGATAAACACATCAAGATAAGCAAGAATATGTAATTAGAATTGAATTATGATGCATGATTTGGCAAGATCGAACAAGTTTAGAAAGGTGCAAACCGTGGCTTATAGGAGAAGACTCTGAGAGTATTGATCGCGTGCAATGATCCAAACACCTTCAGTGATCTTCAAGGAAGGTGTTGCAATGCTTAGAATCGATTGAATTGCCTTGTATCTCAAATTCGAATTTGAATTTTTTTGGTTTCTTGCAAGCTCGGGTATGGTCTTCAAACTGCAGAAATTGTGAACCTCTAGTGCTCTGCTCTACTTATCTTTTTATAGAGGAACATATTAGGGTTATAAAACTAGAAAGAATCCTCTTGAATCTTTGATTGGAAATCATGCAAATTTGATTGAAATTTGATTTATATTCTTTCTAGTTTTGGCCTTGAATGATCCAATCTCTCTCCATTTACCATGTGCACGAAATTTGATTGAGTTTTGGAGTAAATATTGATTGGATTTGATACCAAACAAATTTCTTTCAAATCTTTATGATTTTCTTTAATTTTATTGAACTTTTAATGAATAAAAAATTCTATAAAATTAATTTAAACCAAATAAATTCGTGGCCAATGATTTATGGGCCCCTAATATCATAAGTAAGAAGTTTGGATCTCAAAAATATGGGCCCATTTGCAAAAAGTTTCAAGTTTTCTTCACATTTTCCCTCCAAAATGACCCAACTTTGACAAGGCCTATCTCTCTCAATTTTTGAGGTATGGATGTATTCTAAGACTTTTTAGAAACCTTAGAGAGTCCTATAACCAGTGTCTTTGGTCTCATATCAAAATTATTTTCCATTCTCCTTGTGTGTCCTTTTGAAAAAAGTGACTTTTAGTTGACTTTTGAAAAGGACCTATAATGTTTTGGTCCATATCTCTCAAATGAAGCATTTTTAGACTTGGCATGTGAGAGACAAAGTTGTAGAGAATCTAATTTCCTTCAAGATTAGCTTTGGATGGAAACTTTTGGATGTTCCCTGTGAAAGTTATGGCTGGTCAAAGTTCAGTTGACTTTCTCCTATGAAAACCCTAATTTAGAAACTTTTTGAATTGTTGATTTTTGATCTTTCCTTGATGAACAATGATCAATACTTGATCAAATGGTGAATGATACTTCAATATTAGGATCTTGACAAAAGAATCAGGAGTTTTGACTTTACTTTGCCCACAGTTGACTTTTAGGTCAACCTAGTCGACTATTGACTTTCTGAACATTTGAATGATCAATCCTTTAAGCTGAGACTTGATACTTGTCATAGAGGTAATGTGAGATACTTTGAGCCATATGGGATGTCTTGGAGACATTGATTCATTGATTTTCCTTTGAACAAGCCAAACCCTAGTTTCTGAGCCTTGTTTGGGAGAGTGTGTCTTGGAGCTTTATGTACTGATTTGACTTTGTATAAGAGAAATAGTATAGGCAAATTTTGGGGTATGACAACTGCCCCTGTTCAATTTTCTTAAACCTGAGGATGTAGAATGGTTTGTATACCAGTCGGAATCTGAAGGTGGAAGAGGATTGAACACTAGAATACCCAGAAATTTGCCCTTGTTGAAGTAGGGACTTTTTATCGGAGATGGGCTTGAAGATGCCATCTAGGTGTATGATGGGGATGGGCTTGAAGATTCCATCTAGTAGGTCATGCATTAGATTACGTTTGAAGTGTTTGAGAAGTAGTTGTCTGAGTGTTGATCGGGTCATTACTGTTCGTAGTAAGTGAATTAGATCTTTGAGAGTTGATCGTGTCAGTACCGTTCGTAATACTTGAATTAGATCTCGAAAAGATGATCGTGTCTACATCGTTCGTGATGATAGAATTAGATCTCTTATCGTGTCAGCACCGTTTGTAGTAACCGAATTAGACTTTAGAAGCAGTTGATCGTGTCCACACCGTTCGTGATGATGGAATTAGATCTCTGAGATTTGATCGTGTCAGTACCGTTCGTAATACCTGAATTAGATCTTGGAAGGATGATCGTGTCTATACCGTTCGTGATGATAGAATTAGATCTTTGGAAGATGATCGTGTCTACACCGTTCGTGATGATAGAATTAGATCTTGGAAAGATGATCGTGTCTACGCCGTTCGTGATGATAGAATTAGATCTCTTGTCGTATCAGCACCGTTCGTAGTAACTGAATTAGACTTTAGAAACAGTTGATCATGTCCACACCGTTTGTGATGATGGAATTAGATCTCTGTGAGTTGATCGTGTCAGTACCGTTCGTAATACCTGAATTAGATCTTAGAAAGATGATCGTGTCTACACCGTTCGTGATGATAGAATTAGATCTTTAGAAGATGATCGTGTCTACACCGTTCGTGATGATAGAATTAGATCTTGGAAAGATGATCGTGTCTACACCGTTCGTGATGATAGAATTAGATCTCTTGTCGTGTCAGCACCGTTCGTAGTAACTGAATTAGACTTTAGACACAGTTGATCGTGTCCACACCGTTCGTGATGATGGAATTAGATCTCTGTGAGTTGATCGTGTCAGCACCATTCATAGTAACTGAATTAGATCTTTGAGAATGATCGTGTCATCACCGTTCGTAGTAAATGAATTAGATCTTCGAGTGTTGACCGTGTCAGCACCGTTCGTAGTAACTGAATTAGATCTTGAAATTTTGGAGATTTCGTTCATTTGTTTGTACCTGTATTCTGTAATAGGTATAGCAATTTTTTTATGCAATGTCATGATGCATGTGTTATGTAATGAGTCCCTAAAAATAAATGAGAAACTTTGTATGTTATGCATGAGTTCATTATGAGGTAATGTATGTGATGTATGAATATGTTTATGTTTTATGACGTGTGACTATGATTTATGCTATTTGACACATCTTGATTGAGAAGATGGATCTCCATGTCATTGTAATTTTGATGTTTGATCTTATCTTGAAGATGCTCAACTGGGGATTTATGACTTCTGCTTGGGGATGATCAGTAACTTGATGTATCCTGATTGGGGATAAGAGAGATGAATAACCCATGTTATGTGAACTCTATTTAGGAGTTACGTCTTTTGTTGGACAAGAACATTTGAAGGTATCTTCTTAATGATTACTCTGTGGGGGATATGATCTTGTGAACCCGGCTCTGTGGGGAGACATGGGTGTCTTGAAAGTTTCCCCCAGTATTATAGTAACTACCATTCCTAGATTTGATTAGGACACACCATTGAGTATTGATCAAGATGTCAAACCGGACTTGCATAGATTTGCCCCCACTAGTAGGGACTTTGGAAAGATTCGCCTCGCGAGGACTTTATGAGATGTGCACTATGGGCGTCATGCCCCTCGTAATCATAGGCCCAGGAAAATGCCCCATGTTGATTGGAAATAGATTTAGATTTACTTGGACGCATGCCCCTGATTGTTTTTGGCATCTTTGAGAGATTCTCGGAATCTTGACTTGGTTGCCCCGGATTGATCGGGCCATAGTTTGAAACCCACTTGGGATGTATGCCTTTGACTGTTTTGCGTTTGAAATATTATTGGAATCTTGACTTGATTGCCCCAGATTGATCGGGCAAAACGTGGCATGCCCCTTGTATATGTAGGAGACATTGCTTCTTGGAGTAATCTTGTCTGTTAGGATAACTTTGAGTCGTTAGTCATACCCTGTACAAATTCTTTCTGTTGCTAACATTTGAAATTATGTAGCAAAATATGTTTTAATAATGAATTCACGAGATGCAATGCATATGTCTATCTTGAGTTTGTTGAAAAACATTAAAACTGGATATGTAAAAGCACGATGTTTATAAAAACGTGATGTTTGTAAAAAACGAAGTGTCAACTCAGCATTTATGGTAAGCCTTAAGGAGTCAGGATACCTTTTTGGTGATAGTATGCTTTCGAACTAACCATGCTTCAGTTAGGACTTTTACGGGTTGTAACGTGGCTCGGTTCACGGTTTAAGAAACAAAGGATAAAGGCTCAAAATTTGATTGTACCCACCCCTCTTCGTGATGATCTTCAATCCTAAGCTCAGTTAATTCAACTTATGCATTCAGTTTCCAGGAGACTTTTGGATTTTCACCTTTGGTAATGATGATGGTTCACAAGCAAAGAGAACTTTTGAGATGGCAGACACTTCTTCCTTTTGGTAGTCACAACATTGTGTTGTTCAGGAATTTATTGACTTCTCTTTTTTCATCTTTTTGATATCCCTAACTTTTTCCTGAACTGTCTATTTTGAGCTTACGGTCAGCGCGATGCCTTGATTTTTGCCTAAGTCTTCTTTTTGATTTTTTGACTTAGCAGGCTTTTCTTTGTATGTATGTTTTCATCATTTTTTTTTGAAAGATATTGACTGCCTTACTTAATGATTGATGAACCATCATTAGCTTTTGATCGACATCTCCAACACTTTTTTGATGTGTGCGGATGAACGCCTGTGATTGAAACCTTTGTTGAAAGGTGTACTGAATGATTCTCTTAAAATAGAATGCACGGCAAAATTAGCTGAGAACTACCCTGCCCCAGGTTATGATCAAGGGTTTTAATTATTACAAGAAAGAAACTTCTACTTCTTAGGCTCAAAGGGGTTGACGAGGGATTAACATCCTTATATCTCCACTGTTTAGGAATTGAAACAATGCCTGTACATCGTCAGCATAGTCCGCTTAAAAGCATACTGTATGAGGTTGCGGTATCGTTTTCGTCATCCTCCCTCAAGAGGTATACAGCTTTGGCAGGAGTTGAGTATCATAAAACATATGCAAAGTAAAGATGCAGTTTAGATGAGTGATAGCGAAATAATTTATTCAAGACAAACATATGCAATGCACTGATGATGATGATTAAAACAGATAATGTCTATCATAAGCCGAATGTTTAAACAAACGGAATAGGAATTGCGCATGAAAGTGGATCTAATGATCCAAAAGTTTGTCCGTCTAGACGTCAATCAGTCTTGTCATGACTAGGCATAGGAGCGGTGATCACCACATGAGTTTCGGGAGGGTTGAATTTGATTTCCCCATTATCGATTAGATCTTGGATCTTATTCCTCAATAGCCAGCTATCGTTAGTGTCATGTCCAATATTGTCGGAGTGATAAGCACATCTTGCATTAGGGTTATACTGATTAGACAAAGTGTTAGGATTCCGAGGCGGATCCCTCAACGTAATTAGCCCTTTCTTCAACATCTGTTGTAATGCTTCAGCCAAAGTCATGTTGATCTTTGTGAATTGTCTTTTAGGCACGTTATGTTTACGTTGTGGTTGTGATGCTGATGTAGAGATCAGAACTTCCCCAACCTGTTGGTTGCATTTGTCTCGACCTTTCAAATTGTGCACAACATTAGCCCTGTAAGGCTCTTCAGTTGAATTGAAGTTAATGATCATGTCGTCAATTAAGTCTTGGATCTTATGCTTCAATGGTCCACAATCCTCCGTGTCATGGCCAGGACTATTCGAATGATAAGCACATCTCGCATGGTACTTATACCCAGGAGTGGGGTTGGTAGGAAATGAATATGGAGGCAATAGAGTTATCAAGTTCTGATCGAGCAGTTGTTGTAGAACTTGAGACAACGGCATCTACAACGGAGTGAATGACCGCTTAGGTTTGGATTTCCATTTATCTTGCACACCTTCCTCCCTTTGTTGGTCCTTCTCCTTCTCGGCTAGAAGTGCCTTTAATTCTTCTTGCCCCTTGGCCAAGTGAAAGATTATTTTCCGGAACTGGTTATTCTGAGCCTGAAGATTTTTGACAGATTGTTCGAGATCCATTTTCTCGCTGAAATAAACAGCGGAAAGATGAGGCATTTGTTTTTATGAAACCTGTGATGCGATGTTTATGAATGATATGATTATGCATATGCAATGTTTTCGAGGACCTTGGAATTCAAATTTGTTTAAAACAAAACAGAAGAAACTTTATTAATAATACTTAAGGAAAAGAAATTGCGAATTGTTTTATTAGTATCTTTTACAATAATGAAAGGATAAAACTAAAAATCAAACTAGGAATAAAATAATAAAAACAAAAGTCTTCAAGTCTCCCATGGACGCTTCCTTTTTGAACCAATGAAGTTGTTGATGCCTTGCTCCCCTTGAAGTAGCTTTGTGAGCTCTAATACTTTCTTTTCTTTAGCGCAAAACTGAGCTTCAAAAGTATCTCTTTCTCCCTTTAATTGAATCCAAGATCTCTTTAATTCTTCGATGTCAGTTGGCATGTCTGGATGAGCAATAACTTGAGGAACTTTTTCCTCGCAATCAGGCTCCACTATAACAGGTAGGACATATGGATAAGGCATGATGAGACGTTGAGCACGAGTGCGCACCCATCTAAGGTAAGGCCCTAAAGGAATGGAATTTCTTTACCCCAGGCTCTTGCTATCAATTCTGTTCACCATATCCCATGCTCGTATAAACTTCCGGCGGTGATTCTGAGTATCATCTTCATAATCAAACACAACCCCTTGTATAAGCATCTGATGAGGACCATCTCTTCGAGCGTAACCAAACTGACGTAAGGCCAAACAAGGATTATAAGTAATACCCCCTTGTATGCCAAGTAAAGGCACATTAGGATATTGTCCACATCGGTCGATGATGGTAACATTCTCCTAGGATAAGGAAAGCCAACGGATATCAGAATGAGAAAGTGACATTATTCTCTTATGCCATTTCAGCCTTTGGTCGTTCCTCATTACTAAGCGAGGAAAGTGCGAAATAAACCACTTAGATAGCAAAGGTATGCAACACATAAGAGTCCCTCGTTTCTTCATAGTACGAGTGTGAAGAGAGTGTAGGATGTCTCCAAGCAAAGTAGGAACTGGATTGCGTGTCAGAAATATCTTTATGGCGTGCACATCAATGAACTGATTAGGATTAGGGAATAATACCAAACCATAAATGAGTAAAGCTAATATGTCTTCGAAGGCTTGATAACTCATGGACTTCAAAAACATGCGAGCTTTTCCGAATAAGAACTTAGCGAGGAATCCCTTGACTCCACTCCTGGTTTCCCAATGACCCTCAATATCAGACTTCTTAAGATGTAAAGCGGAAGCGATAACTTCCAATTTTGGAATTTCTTCCAAACCAATGAACGGGATCTGATCTCGGATGGAGAGTCCAAGTATGTCAGCAAACTCCTCCATAGTAGGTACCAACTGATAATCCGGGAAAGTAAAACAATGATGCTCGGGATCAAAGAATTGAAATAGTACACTCATCATTTCTTCGTCAAAACCTGAAGTAACCAAATTGGGCAAGAGACCATGTCTTTCAGTGAATCGGGAACCTCCAGGAATCTCTAATACCAACTCTTTCAGTTCGGAAGGTATCTTCACAAAGTTAACTCAAATGGTGTTTCTAGTCTCCATGACCTACAAAACAGAACAAAGATGAATTCTTTGGTCCTCGAATGGTTAGTCATGATGTTTATGATGTCATGATGTCAAGTATATAACAAACACAAACAAGTCACACAATTTTGCCTTAAGGTTAGGCTTGCATGTAGTCCAGAGGTGCGTACCCTCCCCCTGAAATTTAGTCGGTTCAAACCCGTTCTATATAAAGATCGGGTTCTAGGGAGCTCATATCATTGACCTTTCTCGAAGGCGCTTATCTCAGTTCGGAAATCGAATCGCCAACCGAAAAGGTCCTGAAAGTCTAGTCCATATGAGTGTAGCTTCAAGTATCAACCAACTTCGGTCGGAACCAAAGCCAGCCATCTCGCTACTTTCTAAAAGGCCAAAGTCAAGTTTGACTAAGGTTCTAAGGGCGAATTAGTGCTTAATGACACCACGCGGCAGCCAAGCATTTCCTCAGGTCGGATCCCAAGGAACACCAGGACAAACCAATGTGTCACACTAACAATGGCCATCAGATCAACCACATCAGTATACGCTGTGCAGTCTCCTTGATCTCATGCCATTTACCTAAGGTACTCAGATCCGGGTTAGGATCTTTCACACAGCAAAATACCCAAAACAGCCCTGCAAAAATAAAACAAACAAAGCAAACAATAGAAAACATTTAAGTGATTCCTAAACTTTTAAGGTAACCCCTCTTTTATCGAAATTCTTCCCCAGCAGAGTCACCAGTTCTGTAATATGGTGAACTGACTTTATTTGAAATGTTGCGGATAGCAAGAGTCGCCACCGACTTTTATTTTATCCAAATATCAGAAAGGCTAAAAGAACAAGAAAAAACCTTTTAAATAAAAAACAGGGTTCGGGGGGTAATTATGTAAAGGGAAGGTGTAAGGCACCCTTTGCATCCATGGTTTTCCATGGGCTCTTAATTGCTTTGCTCTTTAGTTTTGAAGCCAAAAGTTTTAGAAAATGTAGAAAAGGAGTAATAAGGACTTTAGCTCATAAAATAAGCGTAGCCTTATTGAAGATTTATGAGAAAGAATATGAAAAAAAGTCTTTTTAGAGAAAGGCAAAGCAATTAAGGGCAAATTACCTTATAATTTGAAAAAAGAGGTTCTTTTAGCCTTTCAGGGTGAAAGGGTCTATCCTTGCCATAAGAGGGCAGGAAACCTTTCATTTGGAGGTTGAAGGGTCATCGAGAGTTCGTTCGCCATAAGACTGTCCCATGCCATATAGAGGCAGGTAGTCTGAGGGAAGAACCAGAATAGCCTTTTCGTAGGCAGCCAGGGGATACCTCAGCCTTTTCGTAGGCAACTTCCAAGGGTCGAGATCATGTGTATCGAAGGCAGCATCATTAGGGACCATGATCTTAAAAAAGGCAACATGGCTGAGGTATCCTCGTATTCGAGGGACTGGCTATTCTGCAAAAACACAAGGCAACAAGGCAACAGAGAGGTTACCCCAAAAGTGTGCGTGTGTGCACCAATCACGTGATCAGTTTCAGATATTTATCTTATAGTTAAGTGATTCTAGATTCAATTCGAAGTTATCACTCCCTAAAATTACTAACCACAACAATTAATAATTAAAGCAATAACGGGAGAGGGAAATTGAAACCAGCGGAGGGAGAGGGAAATTGAAACCAGCGGAATAATAAACAATTAAGTCTAACATAAGTAATAATTAGGGTTTAGGGTTACCGACTATGCGAAGCTTTGGTGTTTGGCAAACCCATAAAAAGTGGAAAAATGGCAAACAGAAATAGGGTGAGTGCATTATAGTTTGGAGACAAACGTTATTAACCCTAAAAATAAACAATAAAGAAATTTAAAATAAATAAAGTAAATAAGCACTTAGCTTCGAATTTGATCTGATATGGTTGGCGGGAAGCCCTCGGGATTAACCCTAAAAAATGGCAAAGCAAAGGCAAAATAAAAAGGATGTGAGTGTATGCGGAGTTCATATTTAAAGGGTAAACCCTAAAATAAAAGGAAACAAAGTAGACTTAAAAATTAAATTTAATACTTAGCTTCGAATCTTGATAGGCGCGTAGTCGGAGCGTATTTGAAAAAATCGACCTGAAAAGAAACACAAAACAGAAATATTCAGTGTAGGGTTAATTCTCGTAAACCCTAATTAGGATTCAAATTGAGTATAATGATAAATGAATTTAATTAATTATTGGTCTCGCGACCTAATTAATTAAATCGGAATAAGAAAATAAAATCGAATGTAAAAAATAATTTTTAGGAATTTTTTTAGAATTAAAATAAAATAAATATGAATTTTTAAAGATTTTTAATAATTAAATCAATTTAAATAACCATTTTATAAATAATACATATATTAAATATTATGAAATAAAGTTAAATAATAAATATTAATATATTTATATAAAAATTTTATATAGTTTATATACAAGAAAAACAATTTTATTTTAGAAAAAAACAATATATATATATATATATATATATATATATATATATATATATATATATATATATATATATATATATATATATATATATATATATATATATATATATATATATATATTAAAACAAAATAAAAGGGGCTATGTAATTAAAAATAAAAAAAATTCTGAAAAATCTTAACTTTTGATCAGGTGTGACGCTCGCCTGTGGAGCATGGTGGACTCGCAGGTTGATGCACGTTGGATCTGGAATTAATGAAATCTGACGGCAGAGATGATGAGGGAACATGGCACGCGCGTACGTCTTGAACCACCGGATCCCCCAGGATTCAAAATCCTTCGCGCGCGCGTTTGGACCAATCAGAGGATGACACCTCTTCATCTTCAACCTCTGGCCAAGGCTTTTAACAGCGCTTTTCTCAAGAGCGCTATAAAAGACCCCCCTTTCGTACCTGCAAAATAACAAATAGGCCCAAACGCGTACAAAAATTTTTCGCGAGGGTCCTAACATGTTCGTAGGACTCTCACGAACCTAATGGTGGTTTCAATTTGACCAAAAAATGCCTGTATCAAAAAGCCCCAAATTGGTCTTGAAAACCCTAACATGGCAATATGTTCATAAAGGCATTATAGCTTACCAAATTCTCCAGAAACGATAAACACATCAAGATAAGCAAGAATATGTAATTAGAATTGAATTATGATGCATGATTTGGCAAGATCGATCAAGTTTAGAAAGGTGCAAACCGTGGTGTAATACGTTGAACTGACTTTATCGAAATGTGCGGATAGCAAGAGTCGCCACCGACTTTTATTTTATCCAAACAAGTTAGAAAGGCTAAAAGAAACAGAAAAAAACCTTTTTAAAGAAAACTGAGTTCGGGGGGTAATTTATGCAAAGGGAAGGTGTAAGTCACCCTTTGCATCCATGGTTTTCCATGGGCTCTTAATTGCTTTGCTCTTTTTTGTTTCAGAAAATGTAGATGAAAGAGGAAAAATGGACTTTAACTCGTAAATGAGCGTAGCCAGTTTTTTTGAAGAATTTTGAGAAAGAATATAGAAAATAGAGCATGGCAAGGCAATTAGGGGCAATTACCTTAAACTCAGATGATAGGTCTCTTTTTAGCCTTTCAGAATGAAAGGGTCAATCCTTGCCATAAGTGGGCAGGAAGCCTTTCGTTTGGAGGTAGAAGGGTCATCGAATTATCGTTCGCCTAAAGACTAACCCATGCCATAGAGAGGCAGGTAGTCTAAGGGGAAGGATCAGAATAGCCTTTCGTAGGCAACCAGAGGATACCTCAGCCTTTTTCGTAGGCAACTTCCGAGGGTCGAGGTCATGTTAGTGTATCGAAGGCAGCATCATTAGGGACCATGACCTTTTAATCGAGGCAACATGGCTGAGGTATCCTCGTATTCGAGGGACTGGCTATTCTGCAAAAAATACACAAGGCGAAGGCAACAGGCAACAGGCAACAAGGCAACAGAGAGGTTACCCAAAAGTGTGCGTGTGTGCATCAATCACGTGATCATATTCGAATATATTATCTTGTAAAATTAGTGATTCTATGTTCAATTCAAAGGTTGCACTCCCTAGGATTACTAACCACGCATTTAAATAATATAACCAAAACAGATATGGGGGAGGGAAATTGTAACCAGCGGATCCCTTAATAGGGTTTGACATAAGTAATAATTAAAAACAGAAGAATAAAAGGTTAGAGTTTTAGGGTTACCAAAAACGTAGCTTTGGCGGTCGACAAACCCTGAAAAGGCAGACAAACAAAAATAGAATGAGTGTATGGCTAATTCATTGACAATTAGAGTTACCCATAACTTAAGGGGAAAAATGGCAAAAAGAAATAAAATACGACTAAGGACTTAGCTTCGCATTTGATCTGATAGGGTTAGTAGTCGGGAGAGATCTCAGGGTTAACCCTGAAAAAGGCAAAGGCAAAAGGAAGGATGAAGGCAGAACAAACCCTAATCTTAAAAGGAAACATAATAGATTTTAAATTAAAATAAATAGAATACTTAGCTTTGTGACTGACGTGGCGCGTAATCGGAGTGTACTTGAAAAGACAATCCTGAAAAGGCACAGAAAAGAAACAATCAGTGTAGGGCATGATCTTCGTAAACCCTAATTAGGGTACGAATTAAATAAGAAAATACAAATGATTTAAATTAATTATTGGTCTTGCGACCTAATTAATTTGATCGGGATCAGAAAATTAAATCGAGAGTAAAAATAATTTTTATGAAATTTTTGGAATTTAAATAAAATAATTATGATTTTTTAAAGATTTAAAGGTAAATTAAAATAAATAAAGTTATTAAACAAGTATATATGAATTTATTAATTTAAATAAATAAATAATAAAATAAACATATAAAAGGTTTTTATAAAATTTTCTATAATTCTTATATAGTTTTTATATATTAAAAATAAATTTAACTAAAAAAACAAAGTATATATATATTAAAAGAAATAAAGTGGCTGTGTAATAGAAAATAAAATAATTTCTGGAAATCTTAACTTTTGATCCAGTGTAGCATTCGCATGAGGTCTACGGTGTGCCAGCATCTCTATGAGCGTTGGATCGAGCATAAGTGGGATCGGACAGCCTGGATGCGAAGGTCCATGATAACAGCGTGTTTCTTAACGCATGTGATCCCTCAGGAGTCCAGGTTCTTGCGCGCGCTTTTGGATTTGAACAGGCCAATGGTTGCGTGACACGCATCGTCCCTGACCTCAAGATTCTGCAACTGTACCTATTACAGCGCTTTTTGATTTGAAGCACTGTAAAAACCCCTGCATACGAAACTAAAAAATAGCGAATATGGCTAATCGTTCACATAAATTTGGCGCACCCTTACCGTTCGATTCGTATGGTCCTTGCGAACATGACCATGGCATCAATTGAACCTAATTTTGCTTGTACAGAAAAGCCCTAAATTGAAGCAAGAACCCTAACAATGGTATATCATTCATAACAGCATAATAACGCGTATAACCTTCCAGAATCGATCATCACACAATAATAAACACAAATATATGCATTAAAATCATTGATGATGCATGGAAAATGCTAATCGACTGAGTTTAAAGTAAAGCAAACCGTGGGCGATTAGGGAGGTTTCTGGACGTATTCCTTGCGTATGAGGATTGGAATTCCTTCAACGAACACCAGGGAACGTTTTGCGATCAACAAGAATCCTTGAATTATCCTAAAACTCCAAAAACGATTTTGAGATTTTGTGAACCTTTGAACTCGGGATTGGAACTCTCTGGATGCAAAAAACGTCCACCCTTGTGTCTGGCCTTGCTCACATACTTATAGAGGTGAAATTAGGGCAATAAAATTTGATTAAATCTTCCTTGAATCTTGGATTGCTTGTTTGAGAAAATTTGATTTGTAAGATTTCCAAATTTGGCCAAATTCAATCTTTTTCCTACCAATTTATTCTTGCACGAATTTTTATATGAATATTGGATATTTGGTGATTAATGATGATTGCATTTGAAGGAAAATCCAATCTTTCATTATTTTTCATATTTTATATAATTAAATCATGATTTAAATGGATTAAAATCATGAATAATTAATAAAAATTATAAAAAATAAAAAGTCTTTGTTTTTATCACGTGGATGGGCTTATAATGAGGATAGAACAAAAATAATGCAAGCCCATTAAGAAATATTTTGGAGTTTTAGGCTTTTTCCTCCTGTACACCCTTGAAAAGTAGGCGAACTTGTACACCCTGCCAGTTTTTCATGTCTCAATATTTTTTCAAGCTTGTGGACTTTTTGGAAACCTTAGAGAGTCCTCTAGCCAGTGTCTTTGGTCTCATATCAAAATCATTTTCCATGCTTCTTTTATGTTCTTTTGAAAAACATGTCTTTTTGTTGACTTTTGAAAAGGACCTATAATGTTTTGGTCCATATCTCTCAAATGAAGCATTTTTAGACTTGGCATGTGAGAGACAAAGTTGTAGAGAATCAAATTTCCTTCGAATTGAGCTTTGGATGGAAAATTTCTGATGTTCCATGTGAGAGTTATGGCTGGTCAAAGTTCAGTTGACTTTTCCTATACAAAACCCTAATTTAGAAACTTTTTGATTTGTTGAGTTTTGATCTTTCCTTGATGAACCATGATCAAATCTTGATCAAATGGTGGATGATACTTCAAAATGAGGATCTTGACAAAAAAATCAGGAGTTTTGACTTTGCTTTGACCACAGTTGACTTTTTAGGTCAACCAGTCGATTGTTGATTTTCTGAACAATTGAGTGTCCAATTCTTTGAGATGGGCCCTGATACTTGTCATAGAGGTGCTGTAGAATATATTGAGCCATGTTAAATGTCTTGGAGCCATTGATTCAATTATTTTCCTTTGAAAGAACTAAACCCTAGTTCAGAGCCTTTATGTAGGAGAATTTGTGTAGGAGAAAATGTATGGGCAAATTTTGGGGTATGACAGCTGCCCCTGTTCAATTATCTTAACCCTGAAGATGTAGAGTGGTTTGTATGCCAGTCGGTATATGAAGGTGGAAGGTGATTGAACACTAGAATACCAAGAAATTTGCCCTTGCTGCAGTAGGGACTTTTGTCGGAGATGGGCTTGAAGATGCCATCACCTGATATACTTTGAGAGTCAGAATGTGTCGTATGTTAGATCAGATCCAAATTGCATCCTCAGATGTCTGGAAAACCTTGCGTTAGGTCGAAGGATAAATCGTGCGTTAGACTATTCTCAATTGCATCCTCAAATGTCTGGAAAACCGTGCGTTAGGTCGAAGAATAAATCGTGCGTTAGACTATTCTCAATTGCATCCTCAGATGTCTGGAAAACCGTGCGTTAGGTCGAAGAATAAATCGTGCGTTAGACTATTCTCAATTGCATCCTCAGATGTCTGGAAAACCGTGCGTTAGGTCGAAGAATAAATCGTGCGTTAGACTATTCTCAATTGCATCCTCAGATGTCTGGAAAACCGTGCGTTAGGTCGAAGAATAAATCGTGCGTTAGACTATTCTCAATTGCATCCTCAGATGTCTGGAAAACCGTGCGTCAGGTTGATGGATGAGTCGTGCGTTAGACTAATCCAAATTGCATCCGTAGATGTCTGGAATGCCGTGTGTTAGGCTGAAATTTTTTGTATTGAGGAATATTTGTTGGAGATGGGCTTAAAGATGCCATCCAGATGTCGATACTGAAGTGTTTGAGAAGTAGTTGTTTGAATGTTGATCGTATAGTAGATGAATTAGATTTTCGGAGAGTTGGTCGTGTCAGCACCGTTCGTAGTAACTGAATTAGAATTTGGAAGATGATCGTGTCTACACCGTTCGTGATGATAAAATTAGATTCTTTAAAGGTCGATCATGTCAGCACCGTTCGTAGTAACCGAATTAGATCTTGGAGAGATAATCGTGTCTACATCGTTCGTGATGATAGAATTAGATTCTCTTGTCGTGTCAGCACTGTTCGTACTAACTGAATTAGAATTTGGAAGATGATCGTGTCTACACCGTTCGTGATGATAGGATTAGATTCTTTAAACGTCGATCGTGTCAGCACCGTTCGTAGTAACTGAATTAGATCTTGGAGAGATAATCGTGTCTACATCGTTCATGATGATAGAATTAGATTCTCTTGTCGTGTCAGCACTGTTCGTAGTAACTGAATTAGACTAGGAAGGTCAGTGATCGTGTCTACACCGTTCGTGATGATAGAATTAGATCTCTGAGAGTTGACCGTGTCAGTATCGTTTGTAGTAACTGAATTAGATCTTCGAAAATGACCGTGTCATTACCGTTCGTGGTAAATGAATTAGATCTTCGAGCGTTGACCGTGTCAGTACCATTCGTAGTAGCTGAATTAGATCTTGGAAAGTTGGAGATTTCGTTCATTTGTCGGTACCTGTATCCTGCAATAGGTATACTTATGCAATATCATGATGCATGTATTATGTAATGAGTCCCTCAAAATCAATGAGAAACTTTGTATGTTATGGATGAATTCATTACGAGGTAATGTATGCAATGTATGAATACGTTTATGACATATGATATGTGATTTATGTTGTCTTGATTGAGAAAATAAATCTCTATGCCTTTGTGATTTTGATGTCTGATCTTGTTTTGAAGATGCTCGGCTGGGGGGTTTATGATTTCTGCTTGGGGATGACCAATAACTTGGTGTACCCTGACTGGGGATTAGGGATATTAACAAACCATGTTTGGAGAAGATAAGCAGGTCGGGGAACCGACAATGTCAAAGATGTGAACTCTGTTGAGGAGCTGTGTCTTTTGTTGGATGAGTATGTTTGAGGATATCTTCTTTGAGGATTACTCTGTGGGGATATGATCTTGTGAAGTTGACTATGTGGAGAAGCATGGGTGTCTTGAAAGTTGCCCCCAGTATTATAGTAACTACCATTCTTGGATTTGATTAGGACACACGACTGAGTATTGATTAAGATGTCAAACTGGACTTGCATAGATTTGCCCCTGCTAGTAGGAACTTTGGAAAGATTAGCCTCGCGAGGACTTTAAGAGATGTGCACTATGGGTGACATGCCCCTAGTAATCATAAACTTAGGATGATGCCCCTGACTAATCGAGCGATGGCTTCTGACCCATTTGGGTGCATGCCCCTGATTGTTTTGGCATCCTAGTGAGATTCTCGGAATCTTGACTTGATTGCCCCATATTGGTCGGGAAATAGTTTGAAACCCACTTGAGATGTATGCCTTTGACTATTTGGTATTTGAGAGATTCTTGGAATCTTGACTTGATTGCCCCAGATTGTTTGGACAAAACACGTCGTGCCCCTTGTCTACGCAGGAGACATTGCTTCTGGAATGATCTATGTTGGCCGGGATAACTTTGAGTCATTAGCCATACCCTGTGCAAATTCATTCTGATGCTAACAATTGAAATTATGTAGCAGAATATGTTTAATAATGAATTCATGAGATGCAATGCATACGTCTGTCTTGAGTTTTTTTTGAAAACATTTAAAACAAAGGATGTAAAAGCGCGATATTTGTAAAAACATGATATTTGTAACAACGTGATGTTTGTAAGAATGAAATATCAACTCAGCATTTTTGGTAAACCTTAAGGAGTCAGGATACTTTTTTTGGTGACAGTATGCTCTCGAACTAACCATGCTTCAATTAGGACTTTCAAGGGTTGTAACGTGGCTTGGTTCACGGTTTAAGAAAACAAAAGATAATGGCTCAAAATTTGATTGTACCCACCCCTCTTCGTGATGATCTTCAGTCCTAAGCTCAGTTAATTCAACTTATGCATTCAGGTTCCAAGAGACTCTTGGATTTGCACCTTCGATAATGATGATGGTTCACAAGCAAAGAGAACTTTTGAGATGGCAATCACTTCTTTCTTTTGGTAGTCACAACATTGTGTTGTTCAGGAATTTATTGACTTCTCTTTTTTCATCTTTTTGACATCCCTAACTTTTTCCTGAACTGTCTATTTTGAGCTTACAGTCAGCGGGATGCCTTGATTTTTTTTTGTGCCTAAGTCTTCTTTTTGATTTTTGACTTAGCAGGCTTTTCTTTGCATGTATGTTTTTTTTTAAAGATATTGACTGCCTTGCTTAATTATTGATGAACCATTATTGGATTTTGATTGATATCTCCAACACTTCTTTGATGTGTGCGGATGAACGCTAATGATTGAAACCTTTGTTGAAAGATGTACTGAATGATTCTCTTAAAATAGAATGCATAGCCAAATTAACTGAGAACTACCCTGCCCCAGGTTATGATCAAGGGTTTTAATTAGTACAAGAAATAAACTTCTAATTCTTAGGCTCAAAGGGGTTGACGAGGGATTAACATCCTTATATCTCCACTATTTAGGAATTGAAACAACGCCTGTACATCGTCAGCATAGTCTATTCAAAAGCATACTGTATAAGGTTGCGGTATCATTTTCGTCATCCTCCCTTAAAAGGCTTACAGCTTAGCAGGAGTTGAATATCACAAAACACATGCAAAATAAAGACATAATTTAAAATGAGTGATAGCGAAATAATTAATTCAAGACAAGCATATGCAATGCACTAATGACGATTATTAAAACAGATAATGTCTATCATGAGTCAAATGTTTAAACAAACAGGAAAGAGACTTGTAAACGAGAGTAGGTCTGATGATCCAAAAGTTCGTCGCTCTTGAAGTTAATCAGTCTTGTCATGACTAGGCATAGGAGTGGTGATCACCACAGAAGTTTTCAGGAGGGTTGAATTTGACCTCTCCGTCATCGATCAGATCTTGAATCTTATTCTCCAATGTCCAACAATTGTTTGTGTAATGTCCAAGACTGTTGGAATAGTACGCGCACCTCGCATTGGGTTTATAGTAGGTGTTAGAATTCGTTGGCTCGATTGCCCTGAGCGTCTGGATCATATGAGTGAATTGATTGTTGTGACTCAGTTGTCGTGATTCCATTATCGTGACTCAGTTGTCGTGATTCCATATCGTGACTCAGTTGTCGTGATTCCATTATCGTGACTCAGTTGTCGTGATTCCATTATCGTGACTCAGTTGTCGTGACTTTGTTGTCGTGATTCCATTATCGTGACTCAGTTGTCGTGATTCCATTATCGTGACTCAGTTGTCGTGATTCCATTATCGTGACTCAGTTATCGTGACTTCATTGTCGTGGTCTTTTCTGATTTGAGTGTCATGATTAAATCTTTAATGGCACGCTTCAACGGTCTACCATCCTTTACACCATAACCAGGATTGTTCGAATAATAAGCGCATCTCGCATTGTAATTGTACCCCAAGAATAGGAGTGCCTTTAATTCTTCTTGCCCCTTGGCCAAGTGAAAGATTATTTTCTGGAACTGGTTGTTCTGAGCCTGGAGATTTCTAACTGATTGCTCGAGATCCATGATGCTGAAATAAACAGCGGAACGATGAGAGACCTGTTTATAGAAACCTGTGGTGCGATGTTATGAATGCAAATGCAATGCTTTCAAGGATCCATAGGGAATTTAGTTAACAACATTGGAAAATGATTTGGTCGCATCTTTGTTTGAAGAACTCTGATTCTGGGATGTTCTTCCATGGGAATCAAGCTCACCATATCCAGTGGGTCATAGCCTCTGATTTGGGATACTTCTGAATTTAAGGGTATACAGCTAGAGGAAAATAAATCCTCTTGCCCCTTGACAAGTATCGAGTTTCTGAATTGGAAGGTATATGGCTAGAGGAAAATAAATCCTCTTGCCCCTCGATAGGGATTCAGTCTTTGATCAAGGCACCTAAGATTGTGCGCCCTAAATTCCTAAGATCCTTGAAAGGGCTAGTTAAATCATGTTATGTTTATGATGTCATGATGTCATGAATGTTATGCGAATGCAGTTTGTTAGACTTAGTGTGAGATGGTAAGGACAAACAAGTCCTTTCAACAAAACCTGCGAGGAAACGAAGGTTAGTAGAAAACACAAACAAGTCACACAATTCACACAATTTTTGGCTTAAGGCTTGCATGGAGTCTGATCAGGTGTCCTTCCCAAGGGTATTTCTATGGATAAGGAGATTTCAGCAACAAGTTCTACAAGTTATCCAGAATTGTCAGCCCTTCTAAAGCACCCTCGGACATGATACATTCGCATCATGCAATGATACTTTGAGAAAGAACCTATCTGAATTGTAGCATCGGGTAGCGACTAGTTCTTACCATTTGTTAAGAGTAGTCCCCCCACTACGTTCCTAAAGGCCAGGATGGGTTAAGGGTAACTAAAGGTCCTTGAGCTCCGGCGCACCCACAGACACATACATAGACCCCCCTCATTTGAGAAAGGTGTGCATATGCTATGGAGTCCTAACTCAAGTGTGAACTTCATATTGACTCATCTCCCACATATGTGAAAGAGGTCGCCATGACTATGCCACTCCTAATTTTAAGTGTACTTGAATCCGGGTATAGGATTCGTCCTTCAGTTAATTCCCAAAACAACCCTGAAAAATAAAGCAAGCAAAGCAAACAATAGAATACAATTAAGTGATCCTAAACTTTTAAGGTAACCCCTCTTTTATAAGAAAATTCTCCCCAGCAGAGTCGCCAGTTCTGTAATACGGTGAACTGACTTTATCGAAATGTGCGGATAGCAAGAGTCGCCACCGACTTTTATTTTATCCAAACAAGTTAGAAAGGCTAAAAGAAACAGAAAAAAACCTTTTTAAAGAAAACTGAGTTCGGGGGGTAATTTATGCAAAGGGAAGGTGTAAGGCACCCTTTGCATCCATGGTTTTCCATTGGCTCTTAATTGCTTTGCTCTTTTTTGTTTCAGAAAATGTAGATGAAAGAGGAAAAATGGACTTTAACTCGTAAATGAGCGTAGCCAGTTTTTTTGAAGAATTTTGAGAAAGAATATAGAAAATAGAGCATGGCAAGGCAATTAGGGGCAATTACCTTAAACTCAGATGATAGGTCTCTTTTTAGCCTTTCAGAATGAAAGGGTCAATCCTTGCCATAAGTGGGCATGAAGCCTTTCGTTTGGAGGTAGAAGGGTCATCGAATTATCGTTCGCCCAAAGACTAACCCATGCCATAGAGAGGCAGGTAGTCTAAGGGGAAGGATCAGAATAGCCTTTCGTAGGCAACCAGAGGATACCTCAGCCTTTTTCGTAGGCAACTTCCGAGGGTCGAGGTCATGTTAGTGTATCGAAGGCAGCATCATTAGGGACCATGACCTTTTAATCGAGGCAACATGGCTGAGGTATCCTCGTATTCGAGGGACTGGCTATTCTGCAAAAAATACACAAGGCGAAGGCAACAGGCAACAGGCAACAAGGCAACAGAGAGGTTACCCAAAAGTGTGCGTGTGTGCATCAATCACGTGATCATATTTGAATATATTATCTTGTAAAATTAGTGATTCTATGTTCAATTCAAAGGTTGCACTCCCTAGGATTACTAACCACGCATTTAAATAATATAACCAAAACAGATATGGGGGAGGGAAATTGTAACCAGCGGATCCCTTAATAGGGTTTGACATAAGTAATAATTAAAAACAGAAGAATAAAAGGTTAGAGTTTTAGGGTTACCAAAAACGTAGCTTTGGCGGTCGACAAACCCTGAAAAGGCAGACAAACAAAAATAGAATGAGTGTATGGCTAATTCATTGACAATTAGATTAACCATAACTTAAGGGAAAAAATGGCAAAAAGAAATAAAATACGACTAAGGACTTAGCTTCGCATTTGATCTGATAGGGTTAGTAGTCGGGAGAGATCTCAGGGTTAACCCTGAAAAAGGCAAAGACAAAAGGAAGGATGAAGGCAGAACAAACCCTAATCTTAAAAGGAAACATAATAGATTTTAAATTAAAATAAATAGAATACTTAGCTTTGTGACTGACGTGGCGCGTAATCGGAGTGTACTTGAAAAGACAATCCTGAAAAGGCACAGAAAAGAAACAATCAGTGTAGGGCATGATCTTCGTAAACCCTAATTAGGGTACGAATTAAATAAGAAAATACAAATGATTTAAATTAATTATTGGTCTTGCGACCTAATTAATTTGATCGGGATCAGAAAATTAAATCGAGAGTAAAAATAATTTTTATGAAATTTTTGGAATTTAAATAAAATAATTATGATTTTTTAAAGATTTAAAGGTAAATTAAAATAAATAAAGTTATTAAACAAGTATATATGAATTTATTAATTTAAATAAATAAATAATAAAATAAACATATAAAAGGTTTTTATAAAATTTTCTATAATTCTTATATAGTTTTTATATATTAAAAATAAATTTAACTAAAAAAACAAAGTATATATATATTAAAAGAAATAAAGTGGCTGTGTAATAGAAAATAAAAAAATTTCTGGAAATCTTAACTTTTGATCCAGTGTAGCATTCGCATGAGGTCTACGGTGTGCCAACATCTCTATGAGCGTTGGATCGAGCATAAGTGGGATCGGACAGCCTGGATGCGAAGGTCCATGATAACAGCGTGTTTCTTAACGCACGTGATCCCTCAGGAGTCCAGGTTCTTGCGCGCTCTTTTGGATTTGAACAGGCCAATGGTTGCGTGACACGCATCGTCCCTGACCTCAAGATTCTGCATCTGTACCTATTACAGCGCTTTTTGATTTGAAGCGCTGTAAAAACCCCTGCATACGAAACTAAAAAATAGCGAATATGGCTAATCGTTCACATAAATTTGGCGCACCCTTACCGTTCGATTCGTATGGTCCTTGCGAACATGACCATGGCATCGATTGAACCTAATTTTGCTTGTACAGAAAAGCCTTAAATTGAAGCAAGAACCCTAACAATGGTATATCATTCATAACAGCATAATAACGCGTATAACCTTCCAGAATCGATCATCACACAATAATAAACACAAATATATGCATTAAAATCATTGATGATGCATGGAAAATGCAAATCGACTGAGTTTAAAGTAAAGCAAACCGTGGGCGATTAGGGAGGTTTCTGGACGTATTCCTTGCGTATGAGGATTGGAATTCCTTCAACGAACACCAGGGAACGTTTTGCGATCAACAAGAATCCTTGAATTATCCTCAAACTCCAAAAACAATTTTGAGATTTTGTGAACCTTTGAACTCGGGATTGGAACTCTCTGGCTGCAAAAAACATCCACCCTTGTGTCTGGCCTTGCTCATATACTTATAGAGGTGAAATTAGGGCAATAAAATTTGATTAAATCTTCCTTGAATCTTGGATTGCTTGTTTGAGAAAATTTGATTTGTAAGATTTCCAAATTTGGCCAAATTCAATCTTTTTCCTACCAATTTATTCTTGCACGAATTTTTATATGAATATTGGATATTTGGTGATTAATGATGATTGCATTTGAAGGAAAATCCAATCTTTCATTATTTTTCATATTTTATATAATTAAATCATGATTTAAATGGATTAAAATCATGAATAATTAATAAAAATTATAAAAAATAAAAAGTCTTTGTTTTTATCACGTGGATGGGCTTATAATGAGGATAGAACAAAAATAATGCAAGCCCATTTAGCAATATTTTGGAGTTTTAGGCTTTTTCCTCCTGTACACCCTTGAAAAGTAGGTGAACTTGTACACCCTGCCATTTCTTCATGTCTCAATATTTTTTCAAGCTTGTGGACTTTTTGGAAACCTTAGAGAGTCCTCTAGCCAGTGTCTTTGGTCTCATATCAAATTCATTTTCCATGCTTCTTTTATGTTCTTTTGAAAAACATGTCTTTTTGTTGACTTTTGAAAAGCACCTATAATGTTTTGGTCCATATCTCTCAAATGAAGCATTTTTAGACTTGGCATGTGAGAGACAAAGTTGTAGAGAATCAAATTTCCTTCGAATTGAGCTTTGGATTGAAAATTTCTGATGTTCCATGTGAGAGTTATGGCTGGTCAAAGTTTAGTTGACTTTTCCTATACAAAACCCTAATTTAGAAACTTTTTGATTTGTTGATTTTTGATCTTTCCTTGATGAACCATGATCAAATCTTGATCAAATGGTGGATGATACTTCAAAATGAGGATCTTGACAAAAAAATCAGGAGTTTTGACTTTGCTTTGACCACAGTTGACTTTTTAGGTCAACCAGTCGACTGTTGATTTTCTGAACAATTGAGTGTCCAATTCTTTGAGATGGGCCCTGATACTTGTCATAGAGGTGCTGTAGAATATATTGAGCCATGTTAAATGTCTTGGAGCCATTGATTCAATGATTTTCCTTTGAAAGAACTAAACCCTAGTTCAGAGCCTTTATGTAGGAGAATTTGTGTAGGAGAAAATGTATGGGCAAATTTTGGGGTATGACACGTGGCTTATAGGAGAAGATTCTGAGAGTATTGATCGCGTGCAATGATCCAAACACCTTCAGTGATCTTCAAGGAACGTGTTGCAATGCTTAGAATCGATTGAATTTCCTTGTATCTCAAATTCGAATTTGAATTTTTTTGGTTTCTTGCAAGCTCGGGTATGGTCTTAAAACTGCAGAAATTGTGAACCTCTGGTGCTCTGCTCTACTTATCTTTTTATAGAGGAACATATTAGGGTTATAAAACTAGAAAGAATCCTCTTGAATCTTTGAATGGAAATCATGCAAATTTGATTGAAATTTGATTTATATTCTTTCTAATTTTGGCCTTGAATGATCCAATCTCTCTCCATTTACCATGTGCACGAAATTTGATTGAGTTTTGGAGTAAATATTGATTGGATTTGATACCAAACAAATTTCTTTCAAATCTTTTTTATTTTCTTTAATTTTATTGAACTTTTAATGAATAAAAAATTCTATAAAATTAATTTAAACCAAATAAATTCGTGGCCAATGATTTATGGGCCCCTAATATCATAAGGAAGAAGTTTGGATCTCAAAAATATGGGCCCATTTGCATAAAGTTTCAAGTTTTCTTCACATTTTCCCTCCAAAATGACCCAACTTTGACAAGGCCTATCTCTCTCAATTTTTGAGGTATGGACGTGTTCTAAGTCTTTTTAGAAACCTTAGAGAGTCCTCTAACTAGTGTCTTTGGTCTCATATCAAAATTATTTTCAATGCTCTTTGTGTGTCCTTTTGAAAAAAGTGACTTTTAGTTGACTTTTGAAAAGGACCTATAATGTTTTGGTCCATATCTCTCAAATGAAGCATTTTTAGACTTGGCATGTGAGAGACAAAGTTGTAGAGAATCTAATTTCCTTCAAGATGAGCTTTGGATGGAAAATTTTGGATGTTCCCTGTGAAAGTTATGGCTGGTCAAAGTTTAGTTGACTTTCTCCTATGAAAACCCTAATTTAGAAACTTTTTGAATTGTTGATTTTTGATCTTTCCTTGATGAACCATGATCAATACTTGATCAAATGGTGAATGATACTTCAATATTAGGATCTTGACAAAAGAATCAGGAGTTTTGACTTTACTTTGCCCATAGTTGACTTTTAGGTTAACCCAGTCGACTGTTGACTTTCTGAACATTTGAATGATCAATCCTTTAAGCTGAGACTTGATACTTGTCATAGAGGTAATGTGAGATACTTTGAGCCATATGGGATGTCTTGGAGACATTGATTCATTGATTTTCTTTTGAACAAGCCAAACCCTAGTTTCTGAGCCTTGTTTGGGAGAGTGTGTCTTGGAGCTTTATGTACTGATTTGACTTTGTATAAGAGAAATGGTATAGGAAAATTTTGGGGTATGACACTCCTGAAATTTCTAAAACAAAAAAGCCACTTTTTTTTCGATAAGCAACAAAAAAGCCATCTAATTTAAGGAATAGGAAATCCCTATCAACAACCACACATGATTTCAGAACAATAACTTTAAATGCTGGAAATGTTCCGCCAGATAAAATAGAGGCTCAAAATCAATTATAAAGTGACTACTTGAGTTAGAATTCACACAATAAAGTGATCAAGCAAAGAGTTACCCTTGAGGGCAAAGAGATAGAGAGAGTGAGTGAGTGAGTGAGTGAGAGTGAGGGTTTAAAGGAAGACAATAATTTCCTTAAAGTGATCAAGCTCCTTGGGATCCATATTTCCGATTCCAATGGAAGAGTATTTGTGAAGAACGTGTGGCGATTGTTGAAGTTGAGCATCGATTCTCGGAAGCTGGTCCACCGGCGCCGCAATTCGGAGACACAAAACATGAGCGGATAACAACTGATCGTAAAGTGGATGACCTAATATCTCCGCTTTATATTCTCTCAACTCCTCCGTTTCGCAGTTGTTCTCGCTCCGATTCTAATCCATGCTTTTATCTCTCCTCTCCGATTCCAAGTGCATGCAATTCTGTTGACGCACGTCTACGATGTTGTTCATCCATGATGGTAGTAGTAGTTAGCTTCTCTGATTAACAAAGAGAACAGAAAAAAATAATGATAATTCGAATACCAATTATGAACCGATGATAAAAATAATAATAACAACAAATATATTGTGTGTGAAGTTTTAGATACGAAGAAGATTGAAGAAGATGAAAACCTAAATCTGAAGTGCGATAAGGGTATGAAAAGTAGCTAACAGTAAAGTTAGCAGATCCTAAGCCGGAGTTTTGAGAGAAATGAGAGAGAAACGAATATGACATTGATGTTGTGTGTTCTAGGAGAAGAGAATTGAAAAAATGATATTGAGAATAAGAAATGAGCATTGAGAATAGGAAAGGAAGCCAGTGTTTGATCTTTCCAATGGCCCAAGCAGTGATGATTTCATGTGCCTCATAACAAACCAAATTTATTTCATTTAAATTAAAAATATAATAGAATTATATTAATAATTAAAACTTTTCTATTTTAGTAACATATCAATATAGTAGAAGGGCTGAGAGTTTGTCAAGTGTTCAACTTGCCAAAATATTCATCTTATTTTATTATATTGTATGATTATTTTATTTAGATGAAGCATTTTGTATGTGAACTTGGTTAGAACTCTGGTTCTTTGTCTTATTATGGTGTAGTTTTTTTTCTTTGGCGTTTAGCTTTTTTTGCATCCAAAATAAAAATATTTCAAGAGGCTTAATTATATTTGTTCGGTATTTATTTATAAAAAGAACATTAAATATTTTTTTAAAAATTAAAAAATAACTTGTATTTGAGATAGTTTTTTTATTGAGTTAAATAAATGTTTGTATTTAGAGATGGTATAATGGACGTAGGATCAAAGCGGTAGTGTTCAATACATAAAGTTCATTATTTAGAAGTCAATTAAAAAGTAGTTTATATATAACACTTACACTTTTTTTAATTTACCAAGACATATTTTTTATAGGATTTTCAATAAAGTATCAAAAGAAATAATACATCATTGAACTTGATGTTAAAGAGTTTGGGAAGAGTCAAAATTGTTAATAGATTTAACATTCAAGATTTAAAATTTTTTGACACTACATATTCATTAAAAAATATTAAATTAATAAGAATATGGATCAACTCTCTTATATATCCAAGTATCCAACACTTCTTCTATTCCTAATTAATGTGAGAATTCAAAGTTCTTAACCATATTCTTTAACTCCTCTATCTTAGACTACTATTTCAGTACAACAACAAAAATTACATTATTTGAAAATCAATGTCAAAAATAATATATCATATAAGAAAACTAACTCTACTTTTCATATATTCATCTACGTTATGTCACATGTATTCCAATTTCTATCATTCATTCCAATTTGTTATTTTGACCCCACCTTGTTATTTCCCATCATCATTCATTCCAATTTGTTATTTGGACACCACCTTCCTATTTTCCACCATCCTATTTTCCTTATTTGAAAATCATTTTAGTACCCATTAATCTTTCAACCATCCCAATAATCACACGTCTAATATTTATATTTATAACCCTCCATACGTTTCAACATTCGTATCATCTTCTTCGCACAAAATACTCAAACATGGCCAGAGCTGTGGAGAAAATTAGCAACATCAATGACATCGAAGAGCTATAGCTATGGAAGGTGGTTGTCAGGGTGCATTATAGATGGATTAGTTTGATTCGGATAAGGATTGGGAATTTTTTTTACAGGGTTTCTTTTCATTTTCGTTTCAGTTCTTCTGAAAAAGATTTTTTAGGTGTTTTCATTCCATTTTATTGTTCAGATCCGAATAACCTTTAATTTTTTATATTTTAAATGCAAATATTAATAAATAAATCTCATTTTGATTGTATGTTTGGTTGATATTTATATTAAATGATTGTTTGTTTTTAAAAGTAGAATATATATATAAAAGGAAAGAAAATAATTATTGCAATATTTAACTACTTATTAATAATAGTCGAAGCATTATGGTCTATTTGCAAGCATTATGGTCTATTTGCACGTGATTATGGAAATTGTTTGTGAACTAATTGGTCTATTATTGCAAAATAACCTTTAATTTTTTATATTTTAAGTGTAAATATTAAATAAATAAATCTCATTGTTATTGTATGTTTGAATAACCTTTAATTTTTTATATTTTAAGTGCAAATTAATATTAATAAATAAATCTCATTCATTGATGGTATGTTTGAGTGATATTTATATTAAATAATTATTTGTTTTTAAAAGTAGAATATATAAAAGGAAAAAAAAAATTATTGAAATTTTTAACTTCTTATTAATAATAGTCCAAACATTATAGTCTATTTGCACGTGGTTATGGAAATGATATTCATTATTGATTATATGTTGGTTGTATGTTGGATAACCTTTAATTTTTTATATTTTAAGCGTAAATATTAAAAAATAAATCCGATTCATTGATTGTATGTTTGATTGATATTTATATTAAATCTTAATAATTATCGAAATTGTAAATATTATAATATGTAAATAACATAATATTTTATATTAATTCATAGAACTAAAGTATATTTTAGTTAAGTCAAATTAAGAAATTAAGCTTATCAATATATATATATATATATATATATATATATATATATATATATATATATATATATATATATATATATATATATATTAAAATAAAATTTATAAAATTAGTTTTATAAAATATTATTGATATTTATTTGTTTTAAGATCGAACAAAACAAAAAAATATAAAGATACTATATAATAAAATATTACAAATTAAAAATGTATACATAATTTTGAAATGTATAAGAAAATAGAATCAAAGAATAAAGAAAAAAACAGTATTTTTTTTAGGTAAATAAAGAGTTTAAAAATGAAAAGACATAAATCATTTAGATATAAAAAAAATTAAATAGCATAAATATCTTTATGAATCATTGATTAATTGCAATTTTAATATCTGATTTAATGTGATTACAACTTTTGATTTCTTATTTTGAAATTTGAATTTAATATAACTCTTATTAATAATTTTTAATTTGTTATACTTTTTCATATTGGTGAAGAAATATTGTGTAACAAGTAGTATCAATCTAAAATAGACGTAGACGTAAAATTCAATTGTTTAGTAAGATTTCATTAAGAAATCGTTACAACTTACAAGATTATGTAAAAAAATAAAAAAAATATACACAAAATATTATACTACCAAAAATTGAGATTGTTATATATATATATATATATATATATATATATATATATATATATATATATATATACCAAAAATTGAGATTGTTATATATATATATATATATATATATATATATATATATATATATATATATATATATATATATATATATATATATATATATATATATATATATATATATATATATATATATATATATATATATATTCATTTTACTAATCATGTGAATTTTATAATAACTACTTTATAAATTAAATCGATTACATCAACTTAAACACAAATAATAATATAATGAACACATCAGTTCTCATACAAAACACACGTGTGTTCATATCAAAATTCGTACAAACTGATGGGTAACAAACCAGTACTGCACCAATATCCGTACAAACACACGGGCATATACTTTTCTTATTTATATTTTTATTACATTTTCAAAACAAAAGTGTACGTACCACATCGGTAACCGTGCCAACGCACGGGTAACACATCTGCACCGTCTGAATGCACGTGTAACCATACCAGAATTCGTGTGAACCCACATGATATTTTAGTTTTTTCCATTTAAAGAAAATAAAAGTAAATATATTTATAATAGTGTATGAATCCAAATATGAGAAAATGTGTTATTTTTTAATTATTTATGTTACTAATAGCTTTGTTTTGGCATTGTTTTAATTTAATATACAATATTTTTAAAAATTGTGCGTAATACAGCGACATCCATGCAATTGTTTCACATTGATAAAAATATTGAATATTAACGGGAATATGAAGTTATTGCTCAAATTATTGAATATTAACGGGAACATGAAGCTATTAATTAAAATATTGAATATTAACAGGAACATGAAGTTATTAATCAAACTATTGAATATTGACAGAAACATGAAGTTACTAATCAAAATATTGAATATTGATGAAAATATGAAATTACTGATCAAAATATTAAATATTAACGGAAATATTAAATTACTGATCAAAATATTGAATATTAACGGGAACATGAAGTTAGTGATCAAAATATTGAATATTAACGTACTAATCAAAATATTTAATAATAACGGAAACATAAAATTACTGGTCAAAATATTGAAGAATAACAGGAACATAAAGTTACTGATAAAAATATTTAATAATAATAGAACAACTTTACTATTGGTTTAAATATTTTCTACAATAATTCCAAAACCAAAATTATATATATATATATATATATATATATATATATATATATATATATATATATATATATATATATATATATATATATATATATATATTATTGATTCAAATATTTTTATATATTGAGAGAATTATAGGCACCGATTTATTATCTCTTTTAAATAAATTATTTTATTTTTATTATATATTGGAAACCAATATATGTATCAATCTTTCTTCCCGTCTTCATATTTATTTTTGCATATAATTTTTATTTAAATATCCTATTTAATTTTCTATATAAAATCAACGATCTAAAATAAATAAGAGTACACACCGATACCCGTGCGAAGGCATAAGTATCCCGCTAGTTTATATATAACACTCATTTTTCTCAACCAAGCAGACAATAACTAAAGTGAACTTGACGTCTTAACCAGTATTTTATATATAGATATTGATCGTACCTGATCAGAAGAATCGTCAAGGCGCAATGTCTGGCTTGAAGAGCAAGATGGGGGGGGGGGGGGGTACCTGCAAGGTTCTCCGATGCTTAAGTCAGTAGCTATCAGAGAATGAGGTTTATGAAGGATAGAAAAACACTTAGAAAGGGGGGGTTTGAATAAGTGTAGCTTTAAAAACTTGACAGATAAAAATAAATTGCACAGTTATTTTTATCCTGGTTCGTTGTTAACTAAACTACTCCAGTCCACCCCCGCAGAGATGATTTACCTCAACTGAGGATTTAATCCACTAATCGCACGGATTACAATGGTTTTCCACTTAGTCAGCAACTAAGTCTTCCAGAGTCTTCTGATCACACACTGATCACTCCAGGAACAACTGCTTAGATACCCTCTAAGACTTTCTAGAGTATTCTGATCCACACGATCACTCTAGTTACAACCTGCTTAGATAACCTCTAAGACTTCCTAGAGTATTCTGATCCACACGATCACTCTAGTTCCTTACAACTTAATGTAATCAATTCTAAGAGTATTACAATTGCTTCTTAAAAGCTATAATCACAAACTGTGATATTTCTCTTAACGTTTAAGCTTAATCTCACTAAAATATTACAACAGCAATGTAGTGAGCTTTGATGAAGATGAAGATTCTGAGCTTTGAATAGAACAGAGTTTCAGCAAGTTAATATGAGTTGTTTTGTGCAGAATCGTTAACCTTGCTTCTCATCAGAACTTCATATTTATAGGCGTTGGAGAAGATGACCGTTTAGTGCATTTAATACTTTGCGTGTTCCGTACAGCATCGCATTTAATGTTATACGCTTTTGTCAACTACCTCGAGCCTTGTTCACGCTGTGTCTACTGACGTTGCCTTTAGTAGCTTTTAACGTTCCTTTTGTCAGTCAGCGTAGCTTGCCACTTGTACTTCCTTCTGATCTGATGTTTGTGAATACAACGTTTGAATATCATCAGAGTCAAACAGCTTGGTGCAAAGCATCTTCTGATCTTCTGACCTTGAAGTGCTTCTGTGCGTGATACCATCAGAAATTCAGTGCTTCTGATCTCATGTTCTTCTGATGCTTCCATAGACCCATGTTCTGATTCTGCTTCGACCATCTTCTGATGTCTTGCCAGACCATGTTCTGATGTTGCATGCTGAACCCTTTGAGACAAAGCTTCTGAGCGCTGAATTATGCGTACTCTTTATATATTTCCTGAAAAGGAAATTGCATTGGATTAGAGTACCATATTATCTTAAGCAAAATTCATATTATTGTTATCATCAAAACTAAGATAATTGATCAGAACAAATCTTGTTCTAACAGTTTAGAGTTAAGAATAGAATACCTGACCCTCTAGTGAAAGAGGGTATTTATAGCCCCCAGCGCTGGGCCAAGGTTCCCTAATTGGGCCAAATCCAACTGGAGGCCCACGTGCTAGGGAACTGCCAGAACGTCCCATGCTAGGGCTGAGTCAGCAGGAGACTCACGTTTTGGATGTACATGGCGTAGGGTTCGGAGATGGTTGACCGAATCCTTCGCTGAGACGTGACGCGTGGTCTTCGTGCGTGGATAACTCCTTGACGGTTATCTAGTAAGTGGGCCCAAAGGTTTGGGCCTGCTCGGCCAGGGTCTTCGCGACGGGCAGCCCCTATCTGTTGTCCAGTAATTGGGCCCAAGGGAAGTGGGCCTGCTCGGCTGGTAATCAAGGGTTGGGCCTGCTCGGCCCAGACCAGAACAGGAGCCCCCCAAGTCATTAGCCTAATAAGGGTGATGACTTTAACGAGGAGGTTTAGCCGAGCACGGGCAACGGTTCCAAATCATGGGCTCCTCGAGGGCTTAGGTCGGTTGCCAGTTGTCTTTGGTTTTTAACCTTATTGGTTGTCACCCGTTAGCGTGATTGACAGGTGTCAGCTGTACAGGCTGTAATCATTATTGCGCCGTTTCTAGGGATGAAAGTAGACGGCGTCTTTTGGAGTTCTCAAGATCTTTGGGACGCGTGGCAGCTTTTCGTGGAGGGAGCCGTCTTTGGGGTGTAGGCAATGATGGCGTTTTCTAGGCTGCCTAGGCCATCATGACACCCTTTGGCCTTCTTTCCCTATATAAGGAGTGAGGAGGTCACTCATTTAGCACTTAACCTTTCCCAAGCCTTCAAGATCCGCTCACTGCTCTCCTCCTCGTCTCGTTCATATCTTCTTCGCTTTCTCCAAGTAAGTTCTTCGTCTCCTTCATGTTTTTATTTAAGTTTTATGTATTAGTTTTGAGTGAGGCGAGCATGATTGATGAGCGTGACGAGAAAGGTTTATTAATTAGCCGAGTAAACCTAGAAGATAAACCGTTTTTCTCGTGCGTTTGCCGAGTGAGTTTTGAGTGAATGGAGCTAGAACGTTTGAATGAGACGTCCAGCTTTTAGGATTACTAGAGAGTAGTATGAAGGCCACGAGCGGTGGAGGTTGCACGTCTCGGTGAGGGCATGAGTTTGCCGACCTCCGCTGCGTGCGGCGCATATGCTCTGAGGACACTTTAGCTCGTCGGCCATTTGACGATTGGGGGAGTTTTCCTCGTCCCTTTTCCTCGCCCTTTCACTTGACTTGCGGTGGAAGGGTGGATTTGACCAGTCGAATTCACGGTTTCCTCTGCTTTTCAGGTAAATGGCTGACGAGAACAAGGATGATGTCGTTTTCGACATTTCAGATGGGGAGGAAGCTGTTGGCGCGCAAGAGGACGCTCCCGTCGTAGAGACCTCCCCTAGGGCACTTGAAGAATGGGTGGCCGTTGCTCCGAGGATGATTGCATCGCGCTTCACGAGTCATCCCAAGGAAGCCTTTAACGTCATCGAGGACCTTGACCAAGATGAGGAGCCTTCTTGGGGCGCCTTTGTGCCCAAATCTCACCAGAGGATCTGCTCGCAATTTCCCGGCCCCCGTTTCGCAATGTATGAGTTCGTCTTTAAGGAGGCTGGTCTCCGTCTCCCCTTCACTCATTTGCAACGGAGTGTCTTCAGTTGGTTGCGCCTCTGCCCGTCTCAGCTTCATCCCAACGCTTTAGCGTTCTTAAGGGCCTTTGAGATCGTATGCGGGTACTTGGAGGTCGAAGCGACTCTGCCCCTTTTCTTCAGAGTTTTTCATTTGCAGAGGTTGCGTGATCCGGACGGCAAGTGGAGTTGGGTGTCGTTTAAGCAGCCGAAGAAGCTGTTCGCCATTTACCAGGACTCTGTCAAGCATTTTAAGAGTCGGTATTTTATAATTAAGCCGCTCACTCCTGATGCCGAGAATCATTTGTTCGAGGAGCGCGAGTATATTGAGGATGGGGTGAGGAGAGTGGGCCCAGCTGCCCGGTTCCCGTTAGAGTGGCAACCTGACCATTTCGAGCGTGGGACCGACTATTATATCTTCCGAGACGAGGATCTCAATGAGCGCGATATAGGGGGGGTATCAGCGGCTCGCTTCTTTTGTGGACGGGTTTAGACCGGCAATATGTACATATCCCAACGGGGATCCCCTATTCGAGGAAGATGGAGGCCCTATGCTGGAGCCTCGGCACATCAACACCAAAGCTGCCCTCGAGTGCGGAAGTTACGGGGACACTATGATTTTGTTAGGTGAGATAACTATTACTTGTTAACACAACACCTTTTTGGTTCTAACTCTTTACTTTGCAGGAAAAATGGCCGACTTGCACGACAAAGTTACGAAGATGCGGGCCAAGAACAAGGGGGCCGCCAAAGTGCCTAGGAAACGATCGCGGGTCGAGGAGGTCAAGGAGGCTGCCGCGGGTGTCCCTGACAGTGGCTCTCCTTCGTCAGTCGGGACGACCTCGCGTGGTTTTCCAGCCGGAAAGAAACAAAAGAGTGACGGGACCGGGGAGCTTCGTCCTCTTATCATTGACAACCCCTCCGAGGAGGACATAGTGATGCCTTCTTGTACTCTGCATAGGGGAATCTTCTCAAAGAAAAATGTTCTCCTCGAGCGCGAGGAGGTGAGGCACATCGTCAGGCGGGACCGGGTGGCTTGAGACAAGGATTTGTCCGAGGACCTCGAAGGGATGATGAGGGTGGCCGCCTTGGCCTTGGCTCTTAATGCTCAGAAAGTCTGTCCTCAGAAGGACTACGATGCTCTCCAGATCAAATACGATGAGCTGGAGCACGAGTTCGAACAGTACAAGGACAAGTATGAGGTCCAGAGCGGCATAGTGGAGGATCTCGTTAAAGAGCGTAACAAGGTTGTCGACTTGGAGGCCGAGGGAAAAAGGCTCCGCGAGAGAATTGCTGAGTTGGAGAGGGCTCATCTCCCTGCTGCTGAGGAGGATGAGGACGAGAAGGTCTTGGTGACGCGTTCTCAGCTTCTGGGCAAGGTGAGGGAGTTGGAGGTTGACTGTGTCGCTACCTTGGGGGTCGGTTTCAAAGCTGCAGTGGATCAGCTGAAAGTCCTCAATCCGCGCCTGGTGACGAAGGGCATTGGTCCCTATCATTAGGTCGTGGACGGGCGAATTGAACCAAACCCGGAGTTCGAGGACTGGGAAGACGAGCAGGAGACCCAGGGCGAGGACGACGGTGTTGAGGACGAAGATGGCGATGTTTGACCAGTCTTTTATTATTGTGGCCTGCGTGCCGATGTTTTATGGCCTGTGTGCCAATATTTTGTGGCCTGCGTGCCAAGGTAGCTAGTTGGGCGATGCCCGGATAATTTTTGTAATATTTGGATATCTCCGGCCAATTTGGTCGGTTTTTAATATTCCGTTTTATGCTCCAATGTTTATTTGTGCCTATCTGAGGTATGCTTTATGTTTATGCTCGAATTATGTTTGTGCTCGAATTATGTTTGCGCTCGAATTATGTTTGTGCTCGACCGAGGTTTGTGGCCCGGGCGTGTGGGGAACGGTCCGGGTGCGCAGAGCAGGTGTGCGCTATAAGCGAGCTCGAGGCCGCGGTCGGGGCCAGGTGCTCGCGGCGTGAACGATCCCATCGCGAGCTGGGGTTCTGCCGTGCAGGTACTTCCGCGGGGGGTCTGTGTGTAAGGTCCGCCGCATAGTCGGCTTTGCCTCCTGGTGGGGTTGTCCGACTGAAGCTGTCGTGGAGCATACGCGCTTGTACCATGGCGCGAGTCCTCGCCCAGCTTTCCTCGTGTTCGTCACGAGCGGCCGGGTAGCGTTAGGTTGTTTCTAACTGTAGTAGCGTCTGAGTTTTTCAGCATTCCAAGGTCGAGCTAGTTTTTCGCCGAGAAGGTTCTCGAGGTAATACGCACCGTTTTCGGTTTTATCGTATACTCGGTATGGACCTTCCCAGTTTGGGGCTAGTTTGCCTTCGCGTGAATCTTTCATGTTCCTACGGAGCACTAAGTCTCCGACTTCGAAGGAGCGCTTGATAACTTTGGTGTCATGTCTTAACGCTATTTGTTGTTTCAATTTCGCTTCTCGCAGGGAGGATCCTGTTCGGATCTCCTCGACCATGTCGAGCTCTTCTCTCATGGCTTCGTCGTTGAGTTCTTCCTCGAGAGGTGACTCAGTCCGACGAGATGGTTCTCGGATCTCCACGGGGATCACGGCTTCGGTGCCATAGGTTAGCCTGAATGGTGTTTCGCCCGTGGTTGAATGTGGGGTCGTCCTGTATGCCCAGAGGACGCTGTGTAGCTCTTCGACCCAAGCTTTTTTCGCTTCGCCCAGCCTTCTCTTCAATCCACGGAGAATGACCCGGTTGGCGGCTTCAGCCTGTCCGTTGGTTTGGGGGTGCTCGACCGAAGTGAAGTGCTGCTTTGTCCCGAGTTTGGCCACGAATTCCTGGAATTTTCTGTCCGTGAACTTGGTGCCGTTGTCGGTTATTATCGCCTGTGGTACCCCGAATCGAGCGAGTATGTTCCTCTTGTAAAATCGGAGTACGTTTTGGGATGTGATTTTAGCGAGCGCTTCAGCTTCTATCCATTTTGTGAAGTAATCTACAGCGACCACCAGGTATTTGTTTTGGTAGGAGTCGACCGGGAAAGGTCCGAGGAGGTCCATTCCCCACGTAGAGAAAGGCCAAGGTGAGGAGAGATATTTGAGCTCGTTTGGTGGTGCCAGGTGCATGTCGGCGTGACGCTGGCATTTGTCGCATTTCTTGACGTACTCTTTGGCGTCCTGCTGCATGGTCGGCCAATAATAGCCGGCTCTGAGGGCTTTCCTAGCTAGTGACCGTCCACCGAGGTGCTGGCCGTTGATTCCACCATGGAGTTCCTGGAGTACCTCTAGCGCTTGCGAGGCATCAATGCATTTAAGGAGGGGGATGGAGAAACCTCGTCGGTACAGCTTGTTTTCGAGGATAGTGTATGAGCACGCTCGTCTCTTAATTGTTGAGGCTTCTTTCGCGTCGGCGGGGAGCTTGTCTTTTGTGAGGAAGTCCCCGATGGCGAATATCTGTAGAGCTCGCGCGTTTTCGCCTACACTTGGCCTGGGCAGAATTTCTTGGATAACCGATTTGTTTCCCCCTTTCTTTCTCGTGCTCGCAAGTTTGGACAGTATGTCGGCGCGCGAGTTGTGTTCTCGGGGGATATGCTCGACTTCCGCTTTGGCGAATTTTTTCATCTTATCTCTGGCGAGCGCGAGATATTCGGCGAGCACGTCGTTTTTGGCTTGGTATTCGCCGCTGATATGAGATGCGACGAGTTGGGAATCAGTGTAGATCTTGACCTCTCGTGCCCCTATGTCCTCGGCGAGTCTCAGTCCCGCGAGGAGGGCTTCATACTCGGCCTGGTTGTTCGACGTGTTGAAGGAGAGGACTAAAGATACTTCTATGATAAGACCTTCGCCATTTTCCAAGATAATGCCTGCCCCGCTGCCCGAGCTGCTTGAGGCGCCATCTACGTAGATGGTCCACTTGTCTTTAGTTGCATTGGGTGAGTCGGCGATAAAGGTCATTTCGGCTATGAAGTCCGCCAGCGCCTGAGCTTTTAACGCCTTCCTGCTCTCATACTGTACGTCGAATTCCGAAAGCTCGAGGGACCATCTTAACATTCTGCCGGCCATGTCTGGTCGGCTGAGGAGTTGTTTGATGGGTTGATCCGTCCGAACGAAGATTGTGTGAGCGAGGAAGTAGTATCGTAGCCTCCTGGCCGCTATTACTAGGGCCATGGCGACTTTCTCGATCTGTTGGTATCGTACCTCGGGTCCCTGTAGGGCTTTGCTGGTAAAATACACAGGTTTTTGCCCGTCTACGGTTTCTCGGATCAAAGCCGCGCTGACTGCCTCGTTTGAGACGGCCAGGTAAAGGTACAGAGGCTCGTTGTCGTCGGGTCGAGAAAGGATGGGCGGCGAGGAAAGTACTTGTTTGAGGTGTGCTAGTGCTTGCTCGCACTCCTCGGACCACTCAAAGGTTGCTTCTTTGCGTAGCAGTTTAAAGAAAGGGAGGGCGTGCTGGGCGGATTTCGCGACGAAACGTGATAGCGCAGTGAGCATCCCGTTTAATACTTGGATGGATTTTTTATTGTTGGGAGTAGGGAGCTCGGAGAACGCTCGGCATTTATCCGGGTTGGCTTCTATTCCCCGTTCGGTCAGATAGAAACCGAGGAATTTTCCTGCTCGGACGCCGAAGGTGCATTTCTCCGGATTGAAGCGCATCTTGCAGGATCTGGCCCGCTCGAATACGCGCTCGAGATGGGAGGTGTGGTCGGTGTCCCCTCGAGACTTGACGATCATATCGTCCATGTACACCTCGAGGGTGTCGCCGATCTCCCCTCGGAACACTTTGTTCATCATCCGTTGATACGTGGAGCCCGCGTTTTTGAGGCCGAAGGGCATTACGTTGTAGTAGTAATTGCCCGACTCGGTCATGAACGCCGTGTACTGCTTGTCGCTCCTCGCCATCGGGATCTGGTTGTAACCTGAATAAGCATCCATAAAAGATAATAATTTATAGCCGGTCGAGTTGTCGACCAGTCTATCAATGTTTGGTAACGGATAGGCGTCTTTTGGACATGCCCGGTTAACATCAGTATAATCAACACACATTCTCCATTTTCCATTAGATTTCTTAACAAGTACAACGTTTGAGAGCCAAGTTGAATACTTGGCCTCGGAAATAAAATTTGCCTCTAAGAGGTCTTTTACAGCTTTCTCGGCAGCCTCCGCTTTCTCGGGAGACTGCCGACGCCGTTGAACTACGGCCTTTGCGGCTGGATTGATGGAGAGGTGGTGGCAGGCGACCTCAGGGTCGAGTCCGGGCATTTCCGCGGCACTCCAGGCGAACAGATCAGCATTGGCTCGAAGGCAGGCTATGAGCTGCTTCCTCGGAAGGTCTGGGATCCCTTTACCGATTTTCACTGCTTTGTCAGGGTTTTCGCCCAAGGGGACCAGCTCGAAATCTCCGTCCGGAACTGGTCGGAAGGGGTGAGGTGACTTCGACCTCGACTCTTCGCCAGTCTTTTGTTCTTCTTCAGCAAACCGGGCGTCCAGGTCGACTGAGCTGACGTTGGTTGTCTGATGCTGGTCTCCTCGAGGATGCTTGTCTTCGGCCCTTGGCTTTTTGTTGGAGCTGGTCGGCGGAGCGATCAGTTCTAATCCTTTGACGGAGGCGTCGAAGATTCTTCTGGCTGCTTCAATATCGGCGTTGATGGTGGCCACTCGTCCGGTCCTCGTGTAGAACTTCATCTTCAGGTGGACAGTGGAGGGTACGGCGGTCAGTTCGGCCAGAGTGGGGCGTCCGATGATGCAGTTGTACAGGGTTTTGCAGTCGATCACCAAGAACCTAGTTTTGACTTGCCTAGAAGCCTCCCCTTCTCCGAAGGTGACAATCAGCTCGACGTAACCCCATGGTTTAGTGGTAGCTCCGTTGAAGCCTTGAAGGTCTGAACCCACGTAGGGAGTGAGGTGTGAGTCGTCCAGCTGGAGTGTCCGGAAGAGATGGGAGTACATGATGTCGACCGAGCTGCCTTCATCGACTAGGACCCGTCGAACATCGAAGTTCGCCATTCTTGCTCGGACGAGCAGAGGAATTGTGGCGTTTGGAGCTCCGCCGGGTAGTTCTTCCAGGTAGAAGGTGATTGGTTCAGATTTCCCTCGAAACTTTCTCAGTGTGGGGCCGAGGTCTGCGTTGGCGCTGAGCAGCTCATCGAACTTTCTCTTCACTGAACTGATGGTGAGAGAGCCCGGATCTCCGCTGTTGGAGACGACCATGGCGAATGGGAATCCTTCCCATTTGCTGAGTGCGGCAGGTGCCCCGACCGATGGTATGAAATCTTCAGGTCGGGTCACTGACAGGGCTACTTGTAGGGGCCTGTTGTCCGGCGAATTCCCTTCGTCAGAGTTTCTGTGGTCGTCCCTTCGGGAAGGTTCCCCTTTCTGTGTGTATTTCGAAAGGCGACCTTCCTTGATCAGTGTTTCAATAGCGTCCTTGAGGTGAATGCAATCCTCGGTCAGATGTCCATGGCTCCTGTGGTATTTGCAGTACTTGGACTTGTCGGTTCCTGGCCTTGCGGGGTTTGACTTCGGGGGTCTGATGTTCGACTTTTTGAAGTCAGTGTTTTGGCATTCGGCTAGGATCCTTTCCCGTGAGGCGTTCAGCGGGGTATATTCGTTGAAACGACCAGAAGGTCCCCGACGTTCTTTGATGTCGAGAGACCTGTCGTCTTTCCTTCTCTCGTGCCCGCGCCTCGAAGTTGAGGGCTCATGGTTTGAACTGCGAGCGGCGTCGTTGTCCCGTGACGCTCTCGTGGTAGCAGCCTCTGCTTCCTCATATCTGATGAAGGCCTGAGCCTTGCGAAGGAGGGCGTTCATGGAGTGGACCTCCTCAATCTTGATGGCCTTTTTGAAGTCGCTTCCGGGGAGGAGCCCTCGTTCGAGTAGGTACCTCTTCATGTAGTCCGCGGTCTGCACTTGGACAGCTTCTTTGTTGAACCTGTCGAGGTAGTCTCTCAAAGATTCGTTGGTACCTTGGATTACTGCCTCAAGATTTGCTTCTGATTTCGGTTGCCGACGAGACGCGGTGAAGTGGCTTAGGAAAAGATCCTTCAGTTCAGTCCAGGAGTGGATGGAGTTAGGGGGCAGATTCCTGTACCAATTCATCGCGCCTTTCCTTAGTATGGTCGGAAAGATGCGGCATTTGATGGATCCTCGTACCACATGGTAGTCCATGACAGCTTCGATGCTCCTTATGTGGTCATCGGGGTCGGTGGTCCCGTCATAGTGGTCCAATGCTGGTGGTTTTTCCATCCCCCGGGGAAGACGAACACGCCGGATTTGCTCGGACAAGGGACTGCGGAAATCCTCTTCGTCGCTAGGTTCAGGGGAGTTTGAATGTCTGCCCCGCTGGGACTTAGTGCGTGCTTTGCCCGAGATTTTGCGGTTGTCTTTTGGAGAATGCTCGCGGACTTTCTGCACGGCTTTGGAGGGGCCTCGGTGCTCCTGCTCGGGTGAGAGACTCTTGACTTCAGTGGTTTCAGGTTTCTGATTCTTCCGAGTCTTTCGAGGTGGAGAGCGGGAATAAGACCGCTAGCGCCGGTTTCTTCTCGAGGGGGAGCGAGACCTAGATGGACTGCGCTTGCGACTTCTCCTCGGGGGAGAGCGCGAAGAGGAATAGGACCGTGACCGATGGCGTCTCCGTTGGGCGGAGCGATATCGTCGCTTCCTTTCCAGGTCGTGGATGCGGTCGCCCTGTTGGCGGATGAGGCGGTTGGTCTTCTGCAGCTCTTTGAGTAGGAGAATGGCAGTCGGGTCAGCGCCCTCGGGAATGTTGATCTGTTCCTCCTCGTCCGGGCTACGGCTTCTTCGTCTGCCAGAGGGGTGGGTGAACGAGGAAGCGGGTTTCCCGTCTCGGGTATCAGTTTCATTCACCACTTGGAGCTGGTCTGGTTCAGTCTGGGGCCGGGTCTGCCCGTCTTCCCCGTTCTGAACTTGTCCTTCAGGATGGGTTTGTTCGACGTTCTGGACTTGTTGAAGGCCGTGCACATGTTGAATGTGCTGAATCTGTTGCCTCTGCCCGGCAAAAGCACGTTCCTGCCGACGGCGGTTCGTCAGTTCGCGGCTGGAATCTTCAATCAGTTGTTCCAGGACAAAGGGATCAGGACTAGGTGTGTTGTTGTTGGCCATGACGATGGTGAAAGGTTATGCTTTGATCTTTGTTAAAGAAGGGGGAGCAAGTTTCCCACAGACGGCGCCACTGATCAGAAGAATCGTCAAGGCGCAATGTCTGGCTTGAAGAGCAAGATGGGGGGGGGGGGTACCTGCAAGGTTCTCCGATGCTTAAGTCAGTAGCTATCAGAGAATGAGGTTTAGAGTTAAGAATAGAATACCTGACCCTCTAGTGAAAGAGGGTATTTATAGCCCCCAGCGCTGGGCCAAGGTTCCCTAATTGGGCCAAATCCAACTGGAGGCCCACGTGCTAGGGAACTGCCAGAACGTCCCATGCTAGGGCTGAGTCAGCAGGAGACTCACGTTTTGGATGTACATGGCGTAGGGTTCGGAGATGGTTGACCGAATCCTTCGCTGAGACGTGACGCGTGGTCTTCGTGCGTGGATAACTCCTTGACGGTTATCTAGTAAGTGGACCCAAAGGTTTGGGCCTGCTCGGCCAGGGTCTTCGCGACGGGCAGCCCCTATCTGTTGTCCAGTAATTGGGCCCAAGGGAAGTGGGCCTGCTCGGCTGGTAATCAAGGGTTGGGCCTGCTCGGCCCAGACCAGAACAGATATAAACTAAATGTATTTTTTTATAAACAACTTGTATATAAAAAATAAAAAAAACTAGAGGGTACTCTAACCCATTGTTTTACTTAAGTTAAGCTTCAATCGATTTGTAATTTTTTTTTTTGGCTTTCCGGTGTTGTAATTTCGAACTGTTGGTGTTTTATATATATCTCTTGATTTTAAAAAAAAAAAAATTAGGATGCTTTTAAATAGTCTTTTGGATATTTGCATCATTCATAATAGTTATATTTTAATTTACATTACAAGCCACGTCCAAGAATATATTTTGATATTGAAATGGAGCTTTCACCAAAAATATTGAAAATGACCATTGATTATTATAATCCAATTAAGAAATATATATACATGATGCAACAAATTCTAGAGAATGTCTATTTTTTTTCAAAATTTTGACAAAATTGCACAAAGGATTATCATCATATACGTTTCTTTACTAACTCCAAATGGTAACTTCAACATTAGCTGCACCTAAAATCATATTCTAAATTAGAAATTAGAACATAGAACAACAAATACACCAACAAGGCCACATATATACTTACTAAATTATATTATTTTATTCCCAATCACTATTTTTCAACACACACACAAATAAAAACACAACAAATTAATCATCACTTGACAACAATACAATGACATAAGAACCATGAATCCACACACAACATTATTTGCTATTAATCTTAATAATTGTTGGATTTAGTTAAGGTATTATTTTCCTTAATCTTTCCAACATCTTCTCTTTGACTAGCCTCCTCATTATTTTACCAGAGGGTGACTTTGGTATAGCTTCCACAAAGTGAACCACTCTCACTTTCTTGTAATGAGCTGCATTAGAAGCAACAAATTTCATAATGTCCTCTTCACTCTCCTTTGCACCTTTGCTCAAAACAACACTTGCAGCTGGAATTTCACCTGCCTCTTCATCCGGCAATCTGAACAATCATCACGCGAAACAATGTAACATTGAAGTTTTAATAACAATTAATCTCAATCTTAAAAATGATTATCATGGTAATTACTTACGGTACGACTGCTGCGTCTTCGACCGAGGAATGAGACAGCAAGATAGCCTCCAGTTCTGCAGGAGCAACCTGTAAGACAAACACTAATGTTAGCCCTTTATCAGACATTCGGTTGAATTCATGTCACATAGAATATGAGCGAGACAGACTCATCCTACGTGGCATGAATTCAACTAACTATAAACATGTTAGATCACAATAACTTACTTGGAAGCCTTTATATTTAATCAACTCCTTGATACGATCAACGATAAAAACATTTTCTTCGTCATCGATGAATCCAACGTCACCAGTGTGAAGCCATCCGTTCTTGTCAATTGTCTGAGCAGTCTCATCAACTTGCTTATAGTAACCTAACAAATACAAACACAAATAATTTGCATCATATAATTTTATCTTATTTTACACATTGTGATTGTTTATGAGCAAGACTTTATCTTCATTTTTCATTACCTTGCATGACACATTGGCTTCTTACACAAAGTTCCCCTGGTGTGTTCCTTGGGAGGGACTTACCTGTCTCAGGATCAATGAATTTGACTTCCAAATTTGGAAGAATGAAACCAACTGAATTCTTATGTGCATTTCCACTTTTCTTTTGTGCAAATGTAAGTGTGATGCAACTATGCTCAGTTAGTCCATATGCCTGCAAAACAAAAACTACCACCTCAGAAACACATACTATAGCTCTGCATTTGAGGACGTGCAAGACAGACCACAACACAAAGCCTCATAAAATAGGGACCCTATTTGTTTTACCACAGTTAAACCTACACACGTCTCTGAAAACTTAAGACGGCTCTACCTATGCAGTTGCATTATTTACATTCGAATTTGACAAAACATATTTTAGAAGGATGAAATGAGAACCTCTTGAACAAGAACACCTGGAAACTTGTGTTCGAAGGAAGTAAGCAATTCGGGTGCAAGTGGCGCCGCAGCGGTCATCACAGCTTGAAGTTTAAGCTTACTAAGATCAAACTCATCCACAATAGGATTTTTAACCAATCCAAGAATGATAGGTGGAACAATAGGTGCAAATGTAACCTCATGCCTAATCAAAGCATTCAAAAATGATTTCAAATCATATCTTCCCATCACCACAACCTTTCCTTTATTCCTTATAGTTGCACAGCAAATTCCAGTGATGCCATAGATATGAAAGAATGGAATCAACCCTAATGTGGTAACTTTACCAATCATTTCTGGCACTACAGCAAAAAGTGTAGAGCAAAGATTTGCTACAAGGTTTCTGTGTGTAAGCATCACTCCCTTCGACATTCCAGTCGTGCCAGACGAGAATGGCATGGCGCATAAATCGTTTTGGTGTATTGGTTCTTTCATTTGATCATCCCCTGCCCTGTCTGCTGCCTCAAGAAGTTTCTTCCAGTTCATCGCATCCTCAACAATTTCGTCGTCTAAGACAATGACAGGTAGCCCTAAACTTTTCACCTGCATAATTTTCAATTAGAATGAAGAATGTGACAGTTATTTTCAAAAAACAGTTACAAAACAAGCCTATTTAGTAAGACAATGGTTATTCCGTCTCTGAGGGCGTGTAAGGTGGCCGGCCTATTCATACAGGGCCTAAAATTTGCCAGAGTTAAATCATAGTTAAATAAGATTTTATAAAATATCGATCACAGTTAAATCGTGGCAAAATATAATCTCTATTTGTGTTGCACAATTGAACTATGGTTAACCTACACAGAGCCTCCGACGCTGATTAAAAACATTTTGAAGGAGTTACCTTTTCATAGGTTGTACTATTGGTGACAATCAACTTGGCATCAGCAGACTCAACTTGTTTCTTAATTTCTGAAGTATGTGAAGATGGATTTGCACCAGAAAACACACCACCAGAAGCCATAATCCCCAAAGCAACAATGGCATACTCAACAACATTTGGAAGCACAACAATAACAACATTCCCTTTTCTCAAACCAAGAGATCTTAAAGCCTTTGAAAATCTATATATGTCTCTAGCAACCTCATTATAAGTAACCTCTTTTCCACTCTCAGCATCCACAAATGCAACCTTATCACCATAAAACTCAACATTTTGGAGCACGAATTCGGGCAATGTCACGTTTTCGGGTACCGGAACGGGCGAATATTGGCTGCGGAAAATGTGTTCATTCTCTTCTACATGATTTTCAATGTAAGTTCCCATGATGAGTATGATAAGTACTTGAAATTGTGGATAGTAATTGAGAAGGATGAAGTTAAATAATTAAGTTGAGGATTATGTTAATTTATATGAAAAATTTTAGTCATTGGTCATACATTTTGTATGGTTTGAGGTTAGAAAAGTTGTAATGAAAATGAAATGCATGGAAAATTTGTTGGTGAGTATTTGTTGAATCATGTTATTGACAAAGGCTAACTATAATGTTTGGTTCTTATCCAATTCAAATAGGTAAACGGTATCAATATTTTGGTGAATGTGACATTGTATGTGTTCTCTTATTATCCAATGAATGTAGTGACCCCTATTGCGATTGAGACTTTTATTTTATAGTTAGGAATTTATTTTTAAACTTTCAAATGATTTAGAGACCTATAAAATAATTAAACATAATATTAAATCTAAGTTGTCAGGATGACAACCCTAGACAAAAACCCTAATATCATGTGTCATTCTCATAAAATTCTACCAATTATAAAATTCTACCAATTAATTTTGTTTAAATCTCCCAATTAAAAAATCAATATTACCTTAATAATCACTAATGAAAAAACTCATAATTGATAATCAACATTAAGAAAATCTTTCATTTTTAATTTTAAAAGATTATACATAATTTTAAAACATATTCTTAATAATTTTTTCACCTAATTAATTAAATATCCCTCCGAATATTAAAAATAGTTTCTCTCTTCTCCCAACTGAAAAAAAAAATCATTATTTTAAATTTAGGTAATACATAATAATAATAATAATAATAATAATAATAATAATAATAATAATAATAATAATAATAATAATAATAATAATAAATTAAAAGAATATAGTTAAAGAATACAAAAATTATAAGAAAGTTTAGAATTAAAATTTAAAAAAACTCATAAAAAATATTAATGCCAAAGACAAAACCCTAGCTAAAAGCTTATGTGTCAATCTCACAATTTTTTTCAAATTAAAAATATTAATAAAATTGATATAATTTTAATATCAAATTTATGAGATTTGAATAGTAATAATGATAATAATAATAATAATATTTATATTCCAATTCCAATTTTAATTATAAATTAAAAAAATGACGAGGATTATATTTACTCCAGGAGTAAGTTATAATAACTTACTCCAAATCTAGACCATTGATTCTTCTGAATCTAATGGTGAAAAATAATAAGTAATAGTTTTCTCTCTCCATATTTAATTACTTATTATTTTTAACCACTAGATTGAAAAGAATCAATGATCTAGATTTGGAGTAAGTTATAATAGCTTACTCCTGGAGTAAATATAACCCATAGGACAGTAGCCTTCAAAACTAAATCTATCACACAATAGATTTTAGTAACAACTAATTAAAGAAATTAATCAAAATTATATTAAATATAAATAATTTAACATGATGATTAGTTAATTACGACCTGAATGTCCTTGAAAAAAAGGATGAAAGCAAAGTACATTGGAGCATATCTAGTCCGATACTTAAACATCATTAATTTTGTTGGCAACACTATCTACTGCTTTCTCCAATGCCGCTTTCGTTGAAGTACAAACTGCAGCCACCTTGCCTCCTCTTTTAGCAGGTACAATGCCTCTTTTGTACAATTATTTTCTTGTTGGCTTCAATGCAATGGCCTAGACAACGCAAATGGCCAGGACATTTGAGCATTACCGTACCAGCTTTTGTTCCTGCAAGAACTGCACCAGTTGAGCATAACCTCTTTTATGGTAAAGTTTCCCAAATAAGATAAACCAATGTTATAGCATAACCGCACCTGTTTTTTTCCTTGCCAGAACCAGCTACCTATTCATCCTGAACAGCAGTGAAGCCAGCTGAGACAATAACAGGGTAACAATGTGCAAAGGGGGAACATACGAAATTCTTAGCAAAACATCAATTAGCTTGAACCACCTAGAAACATTCTCATATTCAGATGATGGAACTGATTGCAAATCTGAATAGACAGTGATATCAACCTTTGAAAGCTTGGTACCTAAATACATTCATAAGAAATGCAACTTTGTACCTAAAAAGTTTAAACATACACCAGTGTCAGTTAAAGCGCCGACACCTCTGAAAAAAGGTGTCTTTGTCTGTGTCGGTATCGTGTTTCCAGTGTACGTGCTTCGATCAGACACGAGAAATTACTTGATGTAGGGACTAATATCAAAGACATATCAAAGTAAGTTACCTGTAAGGTCCATCTCCAATAAACGTGATTCGTGCTTCAGGAAGCTTATCCATGACATTGCAAAGTCATGTGTATCAGATGTTAATGAAGGAAACAAGTATCCGAGCTTAGAGTTCGGTGCATTTCATAGCAAATTACTCGAAAACGTATCTGTCGCGGGTCAAAAAATGATCGCCACGAAATGTAAACAGAGTCGCCACCAAATTTTATTTATTCCAATGGGAAAGGGAAAATATTGATAAAACCCTTGGGAAATGAAAACAATGGATAAGTTGGTCTTCGTAACCAAATTTGGGTTCGGGAGTCGGTTAAGCAAGGGGAAGGTATTAGCACCCCTTACCTCCATCGTACTCGATGGGACCCATTTAGTTGTTTCGCAATACGTTTATTTAATGAAGAGAAACATGTTTTTGGTTTTTAATTATGGAGAAAAAAGGTAAGAATTTTTATTATTATGCTCGCCAAGACGTTTGTGTCTTGTGCCTACGTATTCCCAATGGGGAAAGTCAGAGCAATCGTAGTTCAAGGCTACGAAATTATATTTTTTTTATTTAGTGTGCTCGCCAAGACATTTGAGTCTTGTGCCTACATATCTTCAATGGAAGAATCAGAGCGATTGTAGTTCGAGAAAACTACGAATTTGTTTATTGATTTTATGAAGGATGTTTAGTGTTTGGTTCAAAGGATCAAAGGTATTCAAGAGGTGTGCACCCCTTGTCACTTAATCACTTTGATTTAATTAAGAAAGATTTTTTAATGTTTGATTCAAAGGATCAAAGGTATTCAAGAGGTGTGCACCCCTTGTCACTTAATCACTTTGATTTATTTAAGAAAGAACTTTTAAAGTTTGATTCAAAGGATCAAAGGTATTCAAGAGGTGTTCACCCCTTGTCACTTAATCACTTTGATATAGTTAAAAAAAAGATTAACAACTTGACGTTGGATCAAGCGTTTTAGGGTTTATGAAATGGGTCTAATCGCACTTGGGCGGAAAAGACAATTTTTTAAATGAGATTCACACTTGGGTGAAATTTGCACTTGGGCAAAGAATAGCTTCGCCCTTGGGCGAAAAATGAAATAATTAGTTTAAGTTGTTTTGAAGTTTTTTTTTTTTGATAATATTTGAAATGGACTCGATGTTGGATCGAGTATTTTATTGAATGAAAATTGTTTTTTTTGAGATTTTGAAAGATAAAAAATGTCTTGTGGGATTCATTGAAAAGAAAAGAGGTATTGATTTTTGGTAAAAAGAAAAAAGCAAAAATAATCAAAACTTCATGGGCCTAATATAAGAACTAGCGCATGGGGTGCAGATGAGCAAACTGGTGGTGCAAGGGAATTGGATCGGGTCATGCTTTTGGCCTTAGGCCCAAACCGAAAATGAGAGAAGTGTTGAAAAAAAAAAAACCTAGAATCAATGTATCGGCCTCCCTCCCTCAAAACAGAGCAACGTAAATCTCTCATCTCTCACGATTCCTCGACTTCTTTTGATTCGAAGAACATGGCAATATTTACAAAAATCTCGGCGCAACAAACACAATCAAACAAACAAAACTCAAAACCTAAATCCCAGCATAAGCCCTAAATCCCCAATCTCATTATTGTTCTTGATGATTACATGATTGTAAATTAAAAAGATAAATGGAAAATAGAAAGATACCGGTAAACAAAATCAGAAGCTCAGTAGTAATGCTCAGGTAACCTTCTTTTCCGATCTGCTTGCGTTGCTTCTTCTTCCTTTACTCTCGAATTCAGCTATATCCTTCGTCTGAGTTTCTGTGTGTTGTCTGCGGTTGTACGTATTCTTGATGAGTGAAGATCTATGAGAGTTGTTGATGTGTGTAAGGGTTATGAGTGAGGTTTGGTTGAGTGTGACTCGTTGAGGTGCGTTGCGTATGGTTTTGTTGTTGTGTTGAACCGTGTGAGTATGGTAAGGTTGCTGTTTGTGCAGTAGGTTTGAGGGTTGATGTGAGGTTCGGTTGTGAGTATGCGGAGGTGTATGAAATGTGGATGAAAGATTGAAGGTGTGAGTTGAGGTTGAAAGTTGCGAGGGTTTGAGGTTTATATTCTCAGCAGAGTTTTGTTAGGCTCATTGTTGGTGTTGAGGGGAAGTTTTGGCAGAGGTTTGGAGTGTCTTTCTGTTCGTGGCCCCCTTGTTCACTTTGCTACTCTCTGGTTTTATAGGTGGATTGTGGTGATTTTTGGGGGGAAATTGAGAGAGTATTTGAACTGTTTTGGTTAACTGCTGTATTGTTTTTTTTGACACAGGTTTGTGTGGTCTATTTCGGTGCAAGGTTTGGACCGGTTATGCAGCAAGTTTGTGAAGCAGAGTAGCAGATTTGCAGTCTTTTTTTTGGACTGTTTTGTTTGTTGTTTTGTACAAAGAATATGTTGTATGCAGATGGTGGTTTAATGGTGAAAATGATGGACTGAGGCGTGATGAAAGTTTAGTGAATGATGAAGAAGACCGCTGCAGCATGCATTCTATATTTTTTGTTTTTTTGTTTATAACTTGCTAAAAGAAAAAAAATGTAATAAAGTTTCTTACTTTACTATTACTAATAACATTGTAACACTAAAACAATTAATAAATGTATTTTTTTATTTATTTATTTTTATGAAAAAACAAATTAGTTAAAAGCCCATTATAACATTTAAATGCACATAATTAGAATAAAATGCAAATATTATTTATAATTAACAATTAGTTTGATTATTAAAGGAAATATTAATTTCAATAATAATAAACTTAATTATTAGTTCGACGCAAGAAAATGTGAATACAAAAGTCGATAATGATTCAAATGTGACGTGATTAGCAGGATGACCGGGCCAATGGGCCTCACAATCAGCCGATTATTAATGTGGACACAATCAATACAAATGAAGCAAGTGGACTGTGAAATGTTAAAAAAAAAAAAGTACTAACTTTGATTATGCATATGAAAATTACTAGGGCAAAAATCGGGGTATGACAGTATCTTGTAAAAGTTGTAAGTGTAACCAATAGAGCAATTTTTGGGTGTAAACACCGAGTTTAGAAAATGATATTTACCTTTTGAGAAAAGCTAAACTCTTCTCAACTCCAAGTCGTTCGACATGAACAATTAAGGGCTTATCCGGTTCACCATTACTGCAAACAAAAGTATAAGAATAAAATGAAACCCCATTATTTCAAACTTCGCACATGCAAATGACGAAAGGTACTCACCTCAGTCTCAATCGCATTTCATGTGACTTGCATCGAGGATTGATAGCAACGCCAATGTGAAAAAATAAATTTAGAAAATACGAGGTGATTGGATGGTTACAGTGGTGGTCAATGATCGGAGGTGGATGATGGAGGTGAGTGACGAAAGGGAGGTGAGTGACGAGAGGGAGGTGAGTGACGAGAGAAGGAGCGGCGGCACCGTGTGTTTGGGAAAGAGAAAGAAGAGAGAGCTTGATTGATTTTAGGGTTTGTGTATTTATCTTTTCAATTTTACTTTTACTTTTTTAATCTAAAAAAAATATAAAAGAAAATAATTATGAGAGGGAAACCAAAAAAAAAAAGGAAAAATTTGGAGGGATATATTTTTTTAGGGTTGGGCCACAGTTTGAAGTGAAAATTATAAGGCCGCGGTTTTCCTTTGCGGCTAAAAATATCTGCAGTTGTCTAACCGTGGCAATTGAAGTAAAGGCTACAGTTTCATACTCCGGATTCAATATTTTATAACGTAATTCTACGCTTTGAAAACCCTGGCCAAATCATATATGTGGCCACAGTTTCTGAACTGTGGAAAATTTTAGCGTGGTCGTAGGCCAAAAATGTAGTAGTGGCCACGAGAGAGAAACTTTTACACTTCATTTATTTATGATGCAGTAGATTTTTACAACTAACAAGTTTGACTATAAAACTTCTTCAATCTCTCAATTTATTTTCTTCTAATATTTATTAATTTTGTTATTTGTTATTATATTTTTTAGGTTTATTTTGGAGACACAAAATAAATTTTGTTCATAAAACTTTTTCAATCTCTCAATTTTCATTTCATAAATTGGTTCTTTGTTATTTTCATCTAATTTTTATTGACGTTTGCTATTGATTGATTATATTTTTTCATGTGTATTTTGAAGACACAAAATAAAGTTTGTTCATAAAACTTCTTCAATCTCTCATATTTCTTTTCATAAATTAAGTTCTTTGCTATTTTCTTTTAATAGTTATTGTTGTTTTCTATTTGTTGATTATGTTTTTTAAGATGTATTTTGAAGAATTTGCATTTTAATAAATATCATGGTAAACAATATTTTTTATTTTTTTGTGTCATTTTTTTTTAATTTCCCTCCATTCTTAATTTTATTATTGTTTATTAATTTTAGTTATTGATATTTGTTATTTATGTTTTTTTAGTTGTATTTTGAAGACTTTGTATTTTTATAAATATTATGGTAAACAAAAAGAATCCGAAATGAATAAAACATAAAATATTTATAAATAAAAAGACTTTTCAATTTATTATATTGTGTTTTATTTTTGTTTTTATTTTATGTTTTATGTTTTATTTTTATTTTAATCCTAATTTTATTATTGTTTATTAATTTTTAGTTATGTATATTTTGTAGGTATACATTTTGAAGCATCACATTATTTTTGGTAAAGAAATTTAAGAAAAATGGATTGTAATATTCTTATGTTTTGTTATTTTAATTATTTTTACTTTTTATTTATTATCTAATACTCAATATTTTTGTTCAGTTATTAATAAATAGTAAACTATGATACAATAATCTCTACTAAAAGAATTTCTACTAAAAGAATGATATTCTAATTTGTCTTTATTTAGTCTAGATTTTTAGTTATAATATTAGATGTGTTGTAAAGAACTCCAAATTAATTTCTAAATCTTAAAATTTAAGGTTTTCTTTCTCATTTTAATATTTATATATATGAGCTTGTGACAAATAATAATACAATAGTATTATTAGTTAATTTCTATAATCCATGCAACCTCATTTCATTGACTCCATAATCCAACATGTGATAGTATCTATAATAACAGTATAATAATGCAAAATATTAATTAAAAAAATTAACTATTTAAATTTACTTTTATTATTTTATTTTAATTCAATTTATAGGTATTTAGTAACCCAAAAACTATAAACAACAAATCCTAACTCATTTTGTATAATGAAGAACTAGAAAGCAAATCTACACTAACAAATTGTAATCAAATACTTACACTACAACACGGAACAGCTACAAGAGCGCTTTTTTTGGGCTTTAACAGCGCTTTAAAGCGCTGCCAAAGCCAGCGCTGGCATAGGCTACGAAAGCGCTTTTAAAAGCGCTCTGGTAGGCCCCCCTATTAGAGCCCTTTTCTGGAAAAAGCGCTCTTGTAGGCCCCCCTTTAAGAGCGCTTTTCAGGAAAAAGCGCTCTGGTAGGCCCCCCTTTAAGTGCGCTTTTTCCAGAAAAGCGCTGTGATAGACCCACCTGTGAGAGTAAAAAATAAAAAAAAAACGCAACATACTAAAGCGCTTTTATAAAAGCGCTCTTATAGGGTGGGCTTTAAGAGCGCTTTTTCCAGAAAAAGCGCTCTGATAGCCCCCCCTATAAGAGCGCTTTTACAAAAGCGCTTTAGTATGTTGTTTTTTTTTTTTGCTTTTTTAGTAATCTTTGGCAGCGCTTTTAAAGAGAAGCGCTTTAGTATGTGGGCCTTTAAGAGCGCTTTTTTAAAAAGCGCTTTAGTAGCTAAATGAGGTATTTTAATGTGCAGCCTGTAATTTAATCCTCCCAGTCGACCTGTAATATTTTCGACCTGTAATATGTTTTCAGCCTGTAATATTTTCGACCTGTAATTTATTTTCGACGATATTATTTCAGCCATCAGTAAGACAATATATATATATATACTAATATAATACCATTATAATATCCAAAATTATATATATACATCATTACAACATCAATAATATTATAGTACTTCAATTCGACACAAATCCTACATGAAAAAGCGCTTAATATAAAAATGACACAAATCCTCTTTTATTTCTTCCAACTTAAGTCTCGGGTATCCAGCGGCACGGAATTCGTCAAGGTACTACAAAACAAAAACAAAATATGAATGATACATTTAGTTAAATGTAATAAATTATATGAAATTATCTTAAGTTATAAATTCATACCGTGAGCGGAATCTCTAATTGATTAGCCTGAAGGATTTCTTTCATAAACCTCAATACAAAGTATCCGCAATCGTAACTGTTTTTCTGTTGCGGACACTACATAGAAAAACAAATAAGATTCTATAGTTGTGCATTGTTTTATCAAGTAGCATAAATATATTATAAGCAACATTGTGAAAAATAATGTACCTGCACTTGGATCCAAGTAATGTTGCTAGATTTAGTTCGGGATACCTGTGCGTCCCGTTGACTTCGGAACACTTGTATTGATCTAATTAACAAATATATAAAAGCATATGTTTAGATCAATCCCACAAATAAGTATATATATATATATATAAATATACACGAATATATATTTAGAACGATCCCACTTACAAATCAACGATGTCCTTCATGGCCGGATAATTGGTCCATTCACCATTTACCGAATTCAGATAATACACGACTTCCCTTATAGGGTTGATAGCAAGTAGCAACCAGTGTGCTCTATAAATAAAAACAATAGGTTATATGAAAATTTTGCTATACACAAAAGAAACAGAGATTAGATGAACAAAGAATGAGAAACTAACCCTACTGGTCGGGTATTATACGCCCAAAGATGCAGACATTCTGTATTGCCGGTGGACATGAATCTATCTACTAAGCGCTGTCTAACTGATTCCGGTTCCGAATCAATTGCCATTCCGCTGCAGTGGGCGGAAGACACGAAACGGAATCTGTTAGACAACGGAGTCCCGCGCAACACTCTGTCATACAACAACCTTAAATAAAAACATAATAAACATTAGATTATTTTCATTGAAATGTGTAAATAAATTATATTGTGGGACTAATTAAATAATATATCGGATGAGGGAATATTACCGAATGTATGAGTGCATGTTATTGACGCCTAGTTGATCATGCTTAAAAATCTCCTCCAAGTCATCAAGTGTAATAAGTGACTTGAATTCAATACCGAAGACATTCTCATCCATAACGATTTCACGTAAAGCACCATCCTTCAAATCGGACATATCAACCATTGTTGCGAGCGTCGACCGGTACCGAGGCACAAAAGCACCGCCTTTTTTTCCCGCTGGCTTCGGAGGACCAGTGGGTGGTACGGTACGAACTTGCTGCGTCACTTGTTGTGACTCTCGAGCGGATGCCTAAAAATCATATAAGTTATGTAAAATATAAAATCATGCAGATTTAGATTCAGATTAATTATTAACACTTTAAATGTACCTCTTTTAGTGATGCAACGGACTCCTCCTCCTGTAAAATCCCTTTACCCTTAACTGTGGGTTTTATAGGAGCAGTCTAAAATTAAAATGTAAAAAATAATTAATAAACGGTTTAGAATTGACATTCGAAAACTAAATGATTCATAATCGTTTTCAATATACCTCATCACTAATGGTAATGAGCTCCGAGGGCCATGCAACAAATGATCCTATTGCATCTCGCAGCAATGTCGTCTCTGAGACCATGTCAGGTACCGGTAGCATCGCATCATGATCTACTACAACATCCACCGATACTTTCAGGTGTCCATCCGGGAGCGGTCTATGGTGAAGTAAATCTCCCGAAGTGTTGTGCACTTTTCCCTTGCCAACTAGTCGATAACTCGGTTCCGATAAGTATAGTTGGCAAGATGAAATGCCCTAAACCAATAGTAAATATAAAGTCATTATCATTAATAAAATAGAACAATTTAAAAGGAAAAAACCATAAGACTTTAGCAGGAGACAACTTTTTCTTATATCGAGGGGCACCACATTTAGGACACTCATTCAACGCTGCATACTCGTTTCGAAACAAAACGCAATCGTTTGGACATGCATGTATCTTATCATAGCTCATGCCAATAGAGGACAACATCTTTTTGGCTTCATAGGTTCGATTGGGAAGAACATTATCCTCTGGTAGCATATCTTTCATGAGGGCTAATAACTCTGTGAAACTTTTATCCGACCATCCATTGTCCGCCTTTAAGTTGTACAACTTTAACACCGCAGACAATCTTGTGAATTTTGAACAACCATCATACAACGGTTTCTCTGCATCGCTTACCAACCTCTCAAACATTTTGGGACAATCCGCAAGATCTTCTTCAAGCGCTTCTGCAATCTCTTCGACTCGATCGCAATCGTATGTGTCTGTGCAATCGTCGTTTGAAGCATACTTCCTATTACAACTCGACCCAGCATTCCCGTTACTTTTCTCACCATGCATTGTCCAACATGTATAACTTCTATCAATTCCAAACCGTAGTAAATGGGATCCCAACTGTTTCCCGTCAACCTTATCCCCATAACAGCAACCCAAGCAAGGACACAGCATTCGAAGCGGGTCTTCGGAGTGCTTAACCGCAAACTCAACGAATTCCCATACCCCTTTCTCGTACTCTTTCGACAATCGGTTTGATCTCATCCATGTCTTATCCATGACTTAATTAAGCTAAACAAATGCTTCTTGGTTTCTCTATCAGGTACTAAGGAATTCTGTCAAGATAATAAATAGCTATCATCATAATAGAATACCTAATCAGAATACCCGATTTCTTAAAGAAGACATTACCTTATTTCAAGGTAATATAAGTCCACAAACCAAAAAACTGGTTGAGAGACACTAAATTGATATTAAATAGAACTATAAACAAATAAGTATATTAATTTTTTTTAAATAGTAAAATTCAAGAGATAGTTTTTCTTTTTTGCACCAACTACTTAACATCTTAAAAACAAATAAGTATATTAATTTTTTTTAAATATAACTATTTCTACGATTTTAATGCTATGAAATAGCTACAATGAATCATTTTTCGTCTTTATGTAATTTGAACATTTTTAGAACATAAATAGAATATTATCTCATCATTTTAAATTTTAAGATTATCAACAATGTTTGTACTATTTGTTTAGATTCATGTTTCACTTGCCAAAATTAAGATTACCAACAATGTTTGTTCATCATAAAAAAAAAATCCACTCATTAAAACAAATAGTCTACGTTTCAAAATACCATGCCCATCAAATTATAAACAGACACAAAGGAAAAATTGATGAAGATGAAACCAAAAACAATATATCAAAAGCTAAAATATTTTTTTTTATAAACAATGGATTAAATTATCACCACCAGAAGTGCACCAGAGATTGATTAAGATGAAACTAAAAACAATACATCCAAAGCTAAAATAATTGAATTTGCAGTGTATGGATGAAAGGGTCATTGTGGTTGGAGTTGTTTGCATAAACCAAGATATATTTACTAAAGAATCTGCTCATAACCAAACCAGAAATTTCATTTGCAATTACAAGTTCTACTAAATAGTGGGAAGATTTTACCTGAACAGAAGCAGCAAGAAGATGTTGATTTTGACCAAGAAAACCCTAAAATCCCACCCACAGAACGGCGGCGGCAGCGGCGGCGGCGGCGGTGGCCTGAAGGTGAGAAGACGACGGAGAGTGGTTGAGACGGACGGTGAGTGGTTCAGACGTGAGGGTGAGTGGTTTAGAGGGTGAGTGGTTTAGACGGAAGAACAGTAATAGCGTGAGAGGAAGAAGAAGAACTTTCAGAATGTTTCTGGAAATTAAAATAAAAGAGCGTGTTTTAGTTTTAAAAATATTTAATGAGGGCTACAAGAGCGCTTTTCAGAAGCGCTTTCATAGGCCACTCTATACCAGCGCTTTCTCTTTAAAAGCGCTTTCGTAACCCCCCCCCCTTTAAGAGCGCTTTCAAAAGCGCTTTCATATCCACCCCCTATAAGACCCCTATAAGAGCGCTTTTGAAAAGCGCTGTCATACCCCACCCTTTAAGAGCGCTTTTGGAAAGCGCTTTCATACCCACCTCCTATAAGAGCGCTTTTGAAAAGCGCTTTCATTGCCCCCCCTTTAAGAGCGCTTTTCTAGCGTGTTTTTTTATTTTGTTTTTAACCAAACCTACGAAAGCGCTTTTGTGAATAAGCGCTGTTGTAGGTGCGCTTTTAAAAGCCAATTTTGGCGTAGTGTTACTTAAATATATCATTCATACATTTGCACAAAATTATCCGATATGTTGAAATTAATTTTAAATATTTTGTTCATTTTCTAAAATTTAATTCTTACATAATTATAAATTAATTTTGATAATTACTTTAACATAACATATTTTAAATATTGAGATAATAATATATTAATATAATAATAAACATAATAATAAATAAGAATAATAATAATAATAATAATAATAATAATAATAATAATAATAATAATAATAATAATAATAATAATAGTAAGATAATAATAATGATAATCACTAAAAAAACTACCAACCAATCAAATTGTTGCTTTATATAATATTCATTCATTAAAGTCATTAAATTTTTAAGATATAAACTAATTGATAAAATTTATGTAGTTCCTATTTTATTTACAATTATATTGATCTTTTTTATTACTCCTTAAAATTCAACATATTCTCAAATATTATATTAAACTCATATAATATTGATTCAAATAAACTCATATATAACATTGATTCGAATAAACTCATTAGAATAAAATCCTATAAACATAATCAAATGATCCTCTATAATAATCTTAGAATTCAACTTTTTCTCAAATATGTATCTATAAAATTACATATAATAATTAAAATCATTGGAAAAACACTCCACGAACGAAACAATAATAAATTTTTTTGATGAAGTTTAAAATTTCATAAACAGTGACAACAATATATTACAGGACTACGCGCAATGTAACACCCCTTTCTAATACCCCAAATATTTAACATATAATCAGAGTAAATAAGCATGCATATAAACAAAGGGCGTCACAATGACGTTTTTAAAAACTAAAAGCTTTCAAAAACCAACAGCATTCATCATCAAATATACAATTACACCTGGTCGTCAAGGTAACACCTTTCACTTGTTATAATTCATCAAGAATATGCATTCACAGCGGAAATAATAAATACTCGTGTATTTCATGAATGATCATCTCCCATACCATAATCATATCTCAATAATAATCCACAAGATAATATAACGTCATATCCAAGATATTCTCCACTATGGCCTCACGAAAACAAATCACAAAACATACATGTTCATAAGATAATATCATAATACATATCCAAAATAAAACATGAGTTCAATACTAATAATCCCAACCTAGTGTTACATGACCAGAGCATTTACTCACTACCTAATCACCCAACAAACGCGAACGCTCTCAGGCTAACCTCGCACGAGCTACTAAGCTTCGGAACCTGCACGTTACCAACGAAGGGTAACATTCAAACAGAAGGGTGAGAATTCAAATCATTAAGAAGAAAGTATAATAAAGTACAATGATTTAATTAACAATCATAGGAATTCATCACACTTCGCATAATCATGTAAATAGCATTATCTAATATATTTCACATGTTCAAGTATGCCACAAACTCAATAGTTTAATATTCAAAAGAATCCAATACTATTATTCCAAATATACACATAAACCATAATTATCACATATTCACATTTATCACCAAATTATGTATCCAAACATCACCAAATTCAATTATCACTTCCATACACACATAACAATCACATAAATGCATATATTCAAACATCACATAACACCAAATGTGACTCAATGCAAGACATGTGACTCTATGCATGTGGTACCTAATGTGAACCCAAAGTTCCACCGCTTTTCGATTCAATATCTAGAATCCAAGCCACGCTTCCGATTCGGAAAAGATCAAAGCCCACCAAACGTAAACATATAGCTTACCGCTTCTATATCCATCTCAAGGATCAAGCCATCACTTCTATTTCAAAGCAAACCACCTCTATCTTAAGGAAAACTATGCTATGAATGTATGTATAATTATCACCAACACATATGCAATTAAGATTATCTCTACCATCTTAACATTCCGCATATCACAATAATTCAACTCGATCAATTAACCACCAATTGTACATATACACATTCATAACAAATGTACTATTCACATATATAGGCCAATTATCACATACGAACACAAATTCCAATTAATACTAGTATCATACTATCTCATGTTAATTCACATTTTCCAAATATATATAAATACACTTTCACAATCAATCAACTAATCACTATGATTCATGCCATACGGCTACCCATAGAGAATATTATTCAAAGCAACATCATTGGCATAGCAATATATTATTCTCAACATAAATATACACACAATTACAAGTCATTTATATAATCATGTTATTATTAAATCACTTATTTCCAATAAGACCATTTTAATTGAAAAGAATATCGCTTTAGCTTTCTAACGCTTCGAACGGAGACTCAAACGGAGTTACAGTTCAAAAGTTATGAATTTTTAAAGTTTCTACAAAAAAGCAAACACCGACACCATACAGTGACAACTCTAAACATGTCAAAATTACGCAAAACAATTAAAATATGACTCGTAATAACTCGAAACAACTCCGATAATTTTATTATGAACTCTAACAACTATATTGACAACTCTATCGGAATTGAAAATAATTTTTGTTAGCCAAATAACTTAATTATATATCTCTAACTCAAAACTCCTAAATATATATAATTATTATTATTAATATTATTATTATTATTGTTATTATTATTATTATTATTATTATTATTATTATTATATATTAGTATATAGGAATATATTGCAATTTTATTTTAATAATCACTTTTAAAAAAAAAAAAATCAAAAATAGCCAAGTTTTCAAATTATTTACGCAAATGGCCAATTTTTTTGCTATTTGCACACGTTGTCGCCAGGGGGGTGGCGACAACACTAACTTGTTGATGAATTCGTCAGGCCCAGTGGCGACTGTGTGTAAAAGATGGGTGTTGTCGCCACCCCCCGGCGACAACACCTCCTTTCCTTTTTTTTTCAAATTTTTTTGTTTAATTTTTTTTACCTATTATTTTTTACTATTTTGTGCATTATATTTATGGACTTGAATTTATTATGTAGAAAAATAATATAAATAAAAAAAACAATTAATTTATATTAAAATAAAAAAAACAAGTAACTTATATTAAAAATTAAAAAAAGTACAATTACATTAATCATAAGAATAAAATTTTGGATGACCTAGCGTGGGTGACCCTGGTACGATCGACACGCAGGAGATCTAATAACTTGTGTAGACGGCTCACGAGTTGGTAGTTCTCCCCTATTCCTACGAAGCCCCCTCTATTTGGTTCCTCTTGTGTTTGGGTCGATGGCCCTTCAATGCACTTCGGGTCTACAAAATCTGTGAGCCGACCTTGACCTCTAGAATTCCCGCTATAGGAATGGTGGGTGCCCGCGGCGCCTTCAAAGCTTTGTCTTGGTGGATTGAAATTTCTCCTGGTGGGTGCAGTATCGAAGTTTGGTCTTTGGTAGTTGGTGGTCGAATCGGGTTGGTTAAAATAAAATGGTTGTGGTGGTGTGTTGAAGTCCAATGGTTGGTTGGGGTACTATGATGTTTGTTGGTCGATTGAGCTGTATGGCGGGTATTCTTCATGTATGCCTATGTCGGGGTAAGTGGTGGTGATCTGGAAGAGCCCGCCTCATTGAGATCTTGGAAGCATAGGTGGTGAGGTTGAGTTTGGAATTGTTGTTGTTGGTGGTATTGTTGGAGTTCTTGTTGTTGGTAAATTGGTTGTTGTTGGTATATTGGTTGTTGTTGGTAATTTGGTTATTGTTGTTGTTGTTGGTAATATTATTGTTGGTGATTTTGTTGGAAATTTGGTGGTGGTTGTTGTTGTTGGAAATTTGGTGGTGGTTGTTGTTGTTGGAAATTTTGTGGTTGTTGTTGTTGTTGGAAATTTTGTGGTTGTTGTTGTTGGACTGTATAGGGTCTCAATCCCAGATCGTTGGTGCGGCTGTGGCCAATTTTAAGCCTATCGCATGCCTTTCTCCCATGTCATTGCAGCATGTTCACATACTCACTTTGATGCATTATCATTGGTATCACCCATTTACAAGGTATCAACGTTGCTCAACATATACGACAATTACTTTTCGGTGGTAGCGATGAAGGCATATTGGCTTGTGTACGAGGGGGAAACAGTTTGGCATAACGATTTAATGCGCCGGAGTAAAAGCGGTCGACCAAACAACAAGCGTATTAGAACCAAAATGGACGCCACTGAAAAAATGCAAAGGAAGTGTAGTATATGTTGTGAGGTCGGACATAATAAGAACAAGTTTCCCAATCGTGGATCTAGTTCCACAACATGGTTTTTAGGTTCAATGCTATTTGTAATTTATTTTACCAATGAAATGGACTTTTTTCATTATTCAGATGAGTTACAACACACATGACAAACAACATAAATAATAACTAGAAATAAAATTTTAACTAAAAGCAACAATTGAAAAAGAAACACAATAACTAAAACAACAACACAACAAACAATTAAAATCTAAGAAATTACAACGGTTAAAACAATGTCATCTGTTCCATCCATTATTTGTTCAGTATCAAGGTCGGTTTTCACATCAACCCACCAACGTATCGTCTCTCCGGTCATAAGCGACACCCTTGTTCTAAGCCTCTAGATCCTTTTGATTTCTTCTCCGGGACTATACTCCCCCTCTAACTGTGACATCAGAGTCCTCTTCAGGTTGTTGAAGGTACGGATGTTCCAAAACTTAACCGACATAGGGGGTTTGACCGAAGAGAAAATAACATGCCCATAACATCTTTTGTATTCCGGTGCCGGCACGGGATGGCTGGATGATGTTCGGTGCCATGAGTCCGGCCTTATGCGAGACATGAACAATAATATGCAGGGAAAATGAGAAAATTTGTGGAGAAATTAATGAGTTTTAATGGAGGAATGGGCTGCTATTTATAGGCAAAAAAAATTCTCAATTAAGTGTTGTCGCCACCCAAGGAGGCGACTTGGGCCCACGCATGAAGGTAAAAAAAATTAAAGCCAATAAATATAATGCACAAAATAGTAAAAAAAAAATAAAATAAAAAATTTTGAAAAAAAAAAGAAAAGAAAGGAGGTGTTATCGCTAGGGGGTGGCGACAACACCCATTTTTTACACATAGTCGCCACCCCCTGGCAACAACGTGTTAAAATAACAAAAAAAAATGGTCATCTGCGTAAATATTTTGAAAACTTGGTTATTTTTGATTTTTTTTTTAAAAAAGTGGTTATTAAAAAAAATTCATATATTACACTGTATGATTGGAACTCTAGAACGAGTACGAAGCGCAACCGTAACTATATTCATGATACTACTACCAACTATTATCATGATACTACTAAGTATCAATTTCTTTACATATTAAAACCAAAAAAACCTTATCACTTTGTCATACCCTAATTTTTGACCCCCCTGAGATGACATATCTTCAGGATTTTCATCAAGTCAAAGTAAGTACCCAGGGCAGTCTGGCATTCAATCGAGGGTGTTCAAAGACAAGAAAACTCAGGCAAAGGATCAATCAATAGAGGGATTAGTCTCTAATACAATCATAAGACTCAAAAGCTTCATTATTTCACCTATGATTGATTAGACACCCAGTCAACTAGGGTTTGGAGCCTATCAAGGACTAAAATCAGGGATCACCTTTGGGAAACCCTAAAAAGCCCCAGGGAACCATTCAAAGACATCGATCATCTTCAAATAACTCATATGACAAGATCCACTGGACATTACACCTCAGTTCAAAGTCTACAGTCATCATTGTCCTCTGGTCGACAATTAGGGTTTTTGACCTAATTCACCAAGATAGTTGACTTTTAATCAGGGCATGGATCCAAAACTCAAGACATGATTCAAGAGTCTCTACTACCTCAATATAATCCATTTACATCATTCATTTGAGGAGAAGATCTTGATTCTACACAAAAGTCCAAAATCTCACCTTACTAGGAAAAAGTCAACTGTATGGGATCACCATTGACTTTTGAGATTTTTGGTCAAACCATGACTTTTAAGGATCAATATCATCAATATATGGATAATGAAGTCATTTGACCAAAGAAATTCAAAGAAATTCATCAAGGAGCAAAAAGTCGGGAATTAGGGTTTTTTAAGGCATGGTGAGAACTCAAAATTTCACCTACACAACTCAAAAAACTTCCAACATGAAAGTTGTAGATCTTGAAAAATAAAACAACATCTTACAAAGGAACTTTTTTCAAAAGATCAACCATTTAAGAGTTTTGGAAATTTTGGAGTTTTAGGTCATAAACACTTAGAAATTTTTCTAAGTGTTTTAACCTAGTTTTCTTCCAACTTTGGCCTCATTTTTCACAAATTTGCCAAAGGATTCTGAAGAAACTCCAAACTAATGATTTGAAGTAGATGTTTAGGGCTTTCCAAATTGTGTTCAACCTTCTCCAAATTCAATTTGAGCTAGGAGTTATGCTTGTTCAAAGTTGGCCTCATGAAGTAAAATTATAGGTCATGTACAATTTGAAACTTTGAAATTTTGTGCATTTTGCTTCACTAAGTGATGCTACACGACCTCTAATGCATCTGAGACCATACCATACATCAATTTCCATCATTGCATAAGGATTAGAGAAGATTCCCAAAAACAAAGGCATGTGATTATGTAATGATTGCATTTTTGAATTTATGACAAATTGGTGATTCATCAAAGGAATCTTCTCCCAACCAATTGGAGCTCATTTCTGCAGCCATTTGGTCCCCTAAGATCAAGCAAAACCGATGGCTAGGGAGTGGTATCAAAGAGCTCATCATTGCACTTGGAATATTCTTTGAATTCCTTCATGGCTAAGAAACCAAACTCACTACACTAAGCAAGCTTACTATGATCAATTGCTCTGAACCAATTGCCTATAAATAGAGGCCTCTTTCTCATTCAGAAACCACACCAAAGCAACAAAATTCTTGCTTTCTCTCTTCTTTCTTCATACTTAAGGTTTTCAAAGGTTCTTTGGCAAGAAGACTCGGATTCTTCAAACCAAAGCTCTTCCTTTGGAATTAAGTATTCAAACACATTAGGGAAGTCATTTAGAGGTGATCCAGACCTCTGAAACACTTCTGTAAGTGAAGAATCATCATCTTCACCTCTCACTTGGAGTTGTTGCAGTTGGAGGTCCATAGAGTAATTCAGGAGGTTTCAAGCCAAGCCAATCATCCAGGCACACTCCTCAGGTCATAGTGAAGCTAACCAGATGGCTGCAGCTCGTCTGTAACTCCAAATTCAACAACCTTCATGTCTACTTGAAGCTCAAATCGAAGGAGGTCCACAGAGCAATTCAGGAGGATTCAAGCTCCAATAAGCATTCAGTTAGCATCATTGAGTCTCAAGGAAGCTATTGAGATCATTCATTCAAGTCCAGGTGTTCTCCATCACCCTCACGACCTCCATTTTCAGAGGTAAGTCTCTGAATCTCACCTCTTTAATTTAAGCACTCTTTGAGTTAAAGCTCGATTCTATCTTGTTTAGCATCATCAGAGGATTGAAAACCCTCTATCATCTTTCATTTATTCATCTTGTTTGTCATTTAATTTCAAATTTAGGGTTCATGTGTTTTTAGAGTTTTCTGAGAAATTAGGTAGCTATAGTTCATATAAATAAATGTTAGTTACATATCTGGATTCGTGAGGAAATTTAGAACAAGATTGATGTTTACATCATGTCATTTAGTTGAGAAACCAGAGAGTTAGGATTTTGAAAATTCTTGAGCTCGAGGAAGAAGATGACTATGGCCATGGCGCGCAAAATTTAAATCTGGGGCCAAAGTTTATTTTATTTTGAACGGAAGTTGTTTTATAAACGACTAAATCGTTACAGCCCAGTGGTAAAGAGTGTTTGTGTGTTGCGCGTGTCCAAAGTCTGGGGTTCGAATCCCCCTCGCCCCAGACTTTTTGATTCTTTTATTTTTCAATGATTTATCACTTGTTTTGAAACATAACCAATTGAGTGAGAGTTATTATCACCAAGCGCGCGTTGGCTCAATGGTGTTGTTTTGGGCTCGTGACTTCAAAGGCGTGGGTTCAAATCCTCCAAGGGCCAAAAACTATTTTTTAACACATAATTTCTTTTATTTTCTTCACAACTTCACATGAATAATTCACCTATCAAATTAAATCATTTTCACTTCATTTTTCACACACTTGTCATTTAATATATCTATTTTGTAAATAATAAAAAAAATCATAAAAATATTATTTATTTCATGTGTTTTAATTAGGTTTAAAATAGTATGTTTTAAGTGTTTTCTTAAATACTTTAAATGTATATATTCACTTTGTTTTAACCTAATCATTTTGTAAATAAGTTTATGATAAAACCCTAATTGTTTAGGTCTTAATTAGTTAAAAATCTTTATTTTTACCTTAATTAAGTTGACTTTTGTACATTTTCAAAACTGTTTTCAATCTCCGAATAAATCAAATGATTAGGGTTTTCAAACAACAAAACCTTGTATCATTCCGAATCATTTTCAAATTGCTTTTACACCAGTACTGTAAAGTACTGGGCCTCTAATAGAGTGTAAGTCCCAAACACCTTCTCTTCTTAGCTTGTTTTCAAAACTGTATTTTCAAAATCTTCTTTCTGTTTTCAAAACATTCTTCTGGTATTTGAAGGGCATTATTCCCGGTGAAACTCTTCAGATACCTATGTGACCTTTGTCCATCTTCACTTCTTCTGTTTTCAAAAATCCTTAACTGTTTATCATATATATATTCAACTGTTATCCACCAATTACTGTTGAGGCTCTATACATACTTCTTCAAAGGCCTCCACTCCATCCAGGTTAGGCTTTACAAGCTTTCAATTTACAGTCTTTATTTAAATTACTGTCAAATATAAACTGTGCATATATTAGTTTAGAACTACGTTTGAGTATAAACCTTAAGACAGTTAAACTATATATATATTATAGGAATATGACCTAGGATTGAGAATGTCTTCCCGGTGAAGGCTCTTTCCTAATTAGAGATCTGTAGTTCAAACCCCCAAGATGAATTATTCCCGGTGAAACATCTTGGCAAAAACCTTAGAATCCAAAAAAAGTAGGACACATCCACCCAAAGAGGAATTATTCCCGGTGAAACCTCTTACCCATTTGCTTAGAGCCAAAATAAGTTCAAAACCACATAGTTTTCTCTTGTGCTATAACAAGGACCCTCGATTAGCCTCCTCTTGGGCTTTGTACAAGGACCCACAGGCTTCTTAAAAGCATTTCCAGCTTCCTCTTGAGCTTGTATACAAGGACCCATCAGGTTTCTTATAAACATAGGAACAGGTCTTTAGCCACCTTTTAGCCTACCCTGGTGAGTTTTCTTCCAATTTAAACCAGACTTTTAACAAGCCAAGTTTGTCTCAATTTTGCATTGAGTACACCTTTTGGAATGAGAGACATGGACAGTCTCTGTCACCCTTATCTTCATCAATCTTCCTTAGCAGAGTCTAGGATCCATATTTTCTTATCCTCAGCATGAGTCAGCCTTCATCTTGGGCTTTAAACAAGAAGTCTCCACTAGATAATCTTTCTGCCAATCATTTCAATAAAACCCCTGGAAAGGGTTAGCCTCCAAATCAATCCATCATTTCAATAAAACCCCTGGAAAGGGTTAGCCTCCAAAATCATTCCTTCATTTCAATAAAATCCCCTGGAAAGGGTTAGCCTCCAAAGTCAATTAATAAAAATGTCAAAAAAATAAAGATTCATTTCTCTTAGGAGATAATTTCCCCAAAAGAGTCAAAACCCCTGGAAAGGGTCAGCCTCCAAAAAAACATGATAAAGTCAGTCTTTTACTAAATAATTTCTCCAGCTGAGTCAAAATCCCTGGAAAGGGTTAGCTTCCAAAGAAAAACAGTCTTTCAATAAATAAAATATCCTCAGTAGAGTCAAAACCAACAAAAATAGTTAGCCTCAACCTTGGGCTTCATACAAGGCACCAAACAATAAAACTCCCCTGTCAAGAGTCAGCCTCAACCTTGGGCATTGTACAAGGCTGATAATAGAGTCTCCCCAGTGAGTTCTTCATCACTCAGTAGCCACAACCTTGGGCTTTGTACAAGGCAGATAAACCATATTTTCATGTGTCAAAGATTCCTAACACCTAGGATCTTTTCCCCATAGAGTCATCCATACTCAGTTTATTTAAGAGTCAGCCACAACCTTGGGCTTTGTACAAGGCAGAAAATAATGTTTTTCCTAGCTAGAGTCAGCCTCAATTCTGGGCTTTGTTGTCGCTACCGCGAAAATTAACAGAGTCGCCACTAACATATTTATCCTGAAAAGGAATGGAATGCCAGCAAACCACAAAACAAAACAACGGTCTCACGACCAGAGAAAAAGGGTAAGGGAGTCGGTTACGCGAGGGGAAGGTATTAGCACCCCTCACGCCCATCGTACTCGATGGTATCCACGCCTGTGTCTAAATCTATGGGTGTGTAACAAATCTAAGCTAATCTGGACTAAAATGAATGCAGAATGTAGGGAAAAGAAAGGATTATGCTCGCACGGGCCCTACCCCGCTGCCTACGTATCTGTTTTGCAGAATCAGAGCTACCGTAGCTCGGCTAACTAGTTTTTGTTTGTTTTATGTTTTTTAGGTGAACGAGTTACATTCGCACTCCGCTGCTCGACCTTTGGAGGCTTATGCTGGGAATGGAGCGGAAATAACAAGCTCTTAAGAAAAGAAAATCAAAGAGTGTGGTTTGTGTTTTAAAAGATGCATGAGGAAGACCTAAGCTAAGGGGGGAAAGCTTGCTACCTAATGTTATCATACAAAGGGTACAAGTCTAAGCTAAACTAGCAACCTACGGGGGAATGGCAAAAGCACACAATGAGCACTCAAACGAGCACCCGCTCGTAAAGCAAACAAACCAACGGTACTGACCGAATGGTAGAAAAGCGGTCCCGCCATAGCCAAGGGGAGCAGCTCAACCCAAGTCAACCAAGCATTAGACCTCGCGAAAATGATCGGGCCATAGACAAGAGGGCGGACCCCTCTCAGCAACCAAGCCGTCACGGATCGTAAAGGAAAACGGTGCGTGCGTACATCGAGCATCAACGTCGAGCGACGCGAGCTATAGGAAAGGCGGGGGTCCGGCTACATGAACCCTTTTCCTGACATACTCGATAACAAGATCTTGTGCTGGTTCAGAAGCGAGCAACGCGTAGCGTGCGCTTACTGAACGGACTCGATGAGACTGAGCGGGGGTTGATTGCTAACCCTTTCCGCATGCCTTCCAAGAGGACTTAACGGAGTGCCATATAGGACTTATTACACCGTGACTCCCTGCCGCAAAGCACAATTATAAACACACCAACAAAAACAGAGCCTCTTTCGAGGGCTTGGCCAGATGCATGTCTAGGTCCTACTTCTCATGTTAAAGGATGATGCGGAAAAGCGATAAAGTGCAAGAGAAATAAAATGAAACGAGAGACAATACTGAACGGATAGCAAATCCGCAATGAGCTAGCAAGCGTAAGCAGAGAAGAAACTTCACGTAATCTAACATCCATCAAAGCCCGGAGTCCAGCATAAGCATCAAAGCGATGCGGTGTGAAAATAAATCACAACCGCTATGTGGTGCGTATCAAACACAACCACACAAGCAACCTGCAAGAGAAACACAAGCCAGACGATACAGGAATATACATCTCAATGAATGAGAGATCAGGTGAATCGCATCGGGAAGAAGTTCGTATCCCACAAATAAAGTGGAACACGATGCAAATCAAGTCGCATCAGAAGCGAATTCGTGTCTCACAAATAAAGTGGAACACGAAGCAATCAAATCACAATCGAACCCTCTCAAAGTACCTCGCACATCTCAGCAAACAAATTAGTAATAACAAGGAGACACGCACCCGCCACAGAAAATAATAGAAGTTAAATTCTAAGTAAATTCTAAAACAAAATCTAACAAGATTAAATTGTTTTTCATGACATTTTTATCAAAAAACAAATAGAGAAAACAGAAAATCTAATTCTAACTAGAAAAGATCAAATGTTTTTATTATCTCTTTTTTACAAGCAAAATCTAACAAAACAATTGATTTTATATGTTTTATTACCTAAAAGAAATAGGAAACAAACTAGTTTAAAAAAACAAATCTAAAATAGAAAGCCATGAACACAGGGGGGTTTCAAGTTGAAAATTGAGTAACAGCAAGTAAAATGCGCAGGGCCCAACAGGATAAGGCCCAAGGATGTTTTTGTTCAGTTTTTCTGTGACAAAAGTGATGGTGCAACGGGCCAAGGGGTGGTATGGATAGCGAGTTCGTGGCAGGCCCAAGGTTCAACAATATGTTAATCCAGTTTCTCAATTCATTCAGATTTTTATATCATTTTCAGGTTAATTATCATGTTAATTGAATCAGATTAATGCCAATTATTGACTAAACTCAAAATTAAGACCTATTAAACCACATTTACTGATGAAACAACAATGAGAAAGGGATTAGGGTTTACTCAAATGCGACGTTCCAGATTTCCTTTCCTCCCTTCACGTGGACTCGACGGCGCGGCTCACCCTCTCCGATCGGTCCTCGCCGCCGCTGATCCTCACAAATGAACGTAATGCCCTCATCTCATCCTCCTCTCTCGATCGCCTCTCATCTCTCCGCGCAATTCCTCTCGTCTTGCTCGCTATCCTTTCCCGTCTCTCAATCTCTCTCGCTTCGGATCTCACTCCCAGTTTCGATTATCGTTGTTTACGTTTCATCACTGAGGCGATGATGATGAAGACGTTGCTTTGTGTTGTTGATGTGATTCTTGCGATGCAACGATTGGGGATATTCTGAGAAGTAAACTCAGGAAGACCGAGGGATGCTGATGAAGATGACGAAGAACTGTGATGATGATGAATTTTGTAGATTGAAGGTTACGAGGAAGACGAATGAAGATGAAGATGATTATAGTTCAGATTCAGAGAATCCTTATGGTAATGATTGCAGAATGATTGAGGCTTGTAGATTGATTTTGATGAGTTATGGCGGTTAGGGATGAAGGTTGGTGGATGAAGACTTCGTTGATTATTCTGAGATTGAAAGAAGTTTGTTCAAGAAGTGTTGAGAGAGAGGATCGGAGATTTTTATGCAGAGAAAAAGAATCAGCGAATCTGATGATAAAGCTCCGAGACTTGTTTCGAGGTTCTTTCTTCTTCTTCTGTTTCTTCTTCTTCTTCTGGTTTCTATTCTTTTTTTTTGCTGTGTAGATGATGTTGATGAAGTTCTTGTTGCAGAACTTTGGTAACGATGATGAACCAAGGGAAAGAGATGAAGTTCAAGGTTTTAGAGGCATTTTTTGAATTTTTTGTGGTTCTGAAGAGTTTTCGATTATGAAGAGATTGAAGGAGAGTTGGTTATGAAGATTCAAGAGAGAATCGAGATTGAAGATGATTTCAGAATTGATGAAGATTCTGCGATTCAGAGAGTTTTTCTGTTGAAGAGTTTGTTACCGATTCGGTTATTTTCTGTTATCTCCTTCCTTTTGCAATTCTGTTTATCTTTCCCTTGTTATACTCCCTCTGATATATCGAGCCATGATGAACCGGTCTTTCTTTTTTTGTTCATTATTGCAGGGACCTTGGTTCGATTCTTACGGCTTGGTGAAGTAATTTTTGTATGATTTTTTGTAATGGACTTTCCCGGGCTGATATAAATAGTGTCATGTTGAATTTGGGTGCAAAAGCTCTTGTAGAATGGCATAGCAAATGTGTATGGTGCAAGCTGTAGATTGCGGACAAACGGATTATGGCCTGGATGTGTATGGTGCAAACTGTATGGTGAAGACTACAGAAGCTCTTGTTTGATTTAGGAATCTTATGTAACCATGTGTTTTATGATGTGTCGGTTTTAACTCGAACAATAAATGGACATTGTAACTTGTATATTTTTGCTTATTTTCTGATGAATCATGAATGAAATTCGAACCATTTTTGTCAATTATGTCTTGAATCAAGATGAACTTTGAAGGATGATGATACTTGAATGTATTGAATTCATGACGAATATAGTGGTAAATTTCGAATGAATGATTGAAAGAATTTGAAATGAAATTTGAATCAACACTTGCATGAATATCTTTGGTGAATAAATCTCAATCCACTTGCAAACTTCAATGGACCTCTAACTCAAACTCGGTTCCTTAATTCATGCCAAACTTGTACGACAAGCCACCAAGAAATTGGAAGCATAATGATGTCTTGAACACAATGTCCTCTTTAAGCCAATAACCTTGTACCATGACTTATTCCTTTGCAATTCACCTCACAAACCTCTTGATTTAACAGTCTCAAAACAATAGGAACTCCTTAATTTTTCTCATTTTTTTGAACGACGAAATAAACGCCATTGATAACTTATAGCACGGTGAAGAGGGCAAATTTTGGGGTGCAACAGCTGCCCCTATTCAAACTTCTTGAACCTGGCGAGTGAGAAACGAAAGTTTTGAACCGTCGAGGTGGAAGGAGATTGAATACCAGAATGAACTCGAAAATTTGCGCTCTTGATCAACAGAAGACTCCATCTTGTAAAAAGAAGGAATGTACCACCCCGCAAGCAGGGAGAAAAAAACTTCAGTTGACTTGGATAATTAAATAAGCTCCAACTTGCGATAAGAAGGAACACATAACCCCATTGCTGAGGAAAAAACTTCAATTGGTCTGGGCACCAAGAGAAGGTCGACATCTTCGGTTGATCTGTGTATCAAAGCGAAATAGACGTCTTTGGCCGACCTGAATATCGGAAATAAGAATGTCTTCAACTGATCTGGGGACATCAGGACTGAGCAGACATGTCTTCTTCTGGCGAAAATAAATCGTCAGGTGGGTGGATATCCTCAACTGATCGGAACCATCAGGATTGTGACTTCAACTGATCTGGGGGCATCAGGAAGAAAATGGATATCCTCAACCGATCTGGGGGCATCGGGAATTTTAAAGAATGCTTTCAACTGATCTGGGGACATCAGGACTGAGCAAGCAAGTCTTCTTCCGACGAAAATAAATCGTCAGGTGGGTGGAAGTGCTCAACTGATCGGAAACATCAGGATTGTGCCTTCTACTGATCTGGGGGCATCAGGAAGAAAATGGACCTCCTCAACCGATCTGGGGGCATCGGGAATCAAGATTGTCTTCAACTGATCTGGGGACATCAGGACTGAGCAGACATATCTTCTTCTGAACGAACTAAATCGTCAGGGAATGGATATTTCCGACTGATCTGGGGCATCAGAGGGCTTGCTCCTTCGGAAGATCTTAGAGATCCGGAGGCGGTTCTTTCAACTAAACTGAATTTCAGGATAAGAACAAATATCCTCAACCGATCTGGGGACACCGGGAATAGGAGTGTCTTCAACTGATCTGGCGATATCAGGAATAATAGACAGTCCTCTTCTGATGAATTAAATCATCAGGAGATATCTCCGACTGATCTGAGGCATCAGTGGGCTAGCTCCTTAGGAAGATCTTGGGAGATCCGGAGGCGATTCCTTCAACTAATCTGGATATTAGGATAGGAACAAATATCTCTTCCGAACTGTGTACGCCGGGGAAAGAATGCCTTTAAACTGATCTGGACATGATGCCAGAAAATAAGTAGGACAATCTTCATCTGAAAGACAAAGTCAATCAGGTAGACATCTCCATCTGATCTGATGATATCAGTGGCTTGCTCCTTCGAAAGATCGACAGAGATCCGGAGGCGGTTCCTTCAATTAATCTGAATCTGAATATTAGGATAGGAACAGATATCTCTTCCGAACTGTGTGCGCCGGGAATGGAATGTCTTCAATGGATGAATTGACAATCCTCTTCTGATCTCAATATCAGGATAACGCCCGTAATGATTAGGCGAATATTGCTCTCTAGGGGAGCATTTGAACCTGGATAAACTTTCATGCAGAAAGAAACAGATATGATATGATTTATGCATGATGCATGTATGAATGTTTATAGAATAACGTTCCCGAGAAAGAAGACGTTATACGCTTTTGAGAATACTATGCAAATGATGCATGATTCGGACGTTGCTTGGGGAAACAGCGGAAGAGCACTGAATTGCTGAAGTAGTCCTGGAGAGAGTATGGAACTCTGCGGGGAGAACAAAATGAGTGACCAAAGGTCACAACTGTGAGCTTGCAATGATGGATCAGAGATCTTCTGGAGATGATCAAATCTAGACGCGAGCTCTGGTTGGGGAATAAATCCTGCTTGAGGATATGAACATTCCACTTAACTGCTTGGGGAATACCCTTGCAACTTCATTGGAGAAGCAAATTCTCGACATTCTGGGGATGTGGAGATAAGAGAAAGTCATGGAGATAAACTCTGATGAGGAGTGACAAACTTGTTGGTGCATGAAGCATTCCGCTGGGGAAATCCTTGAAGGACGCAACTTCCACTGAGGATGCACATGAATCTCTGCTGAGGAAAGAATTCAGTGGGGAAGATGAATACTTCTACATAACGATCCACTGGGGATATGAGAGATCTGCTGGGAATAAGGAACTTAGCATAAGAACCTTTGTTAAGACCATTCCACTGGGGAATAAGATGACGCTCTTGGGGTAAACAGGTCCATCTGTTGGAGAGAGAAGCGCTCTACTGGGGAAAGAGAGGCGTTTGGGCAAGGGACCTCGTTAAGAGCTTGCTGGGGAATCAGATATCATTCAATCATGATTCAACTGGGGAGAAGGTATTCCACCGGGGAATAAGACTTCTGAAGCACGGAGATTGCAAAGAACATCATCTGAATGCACTCAGCTGGGGAATGAGAATCTCTCACTTGGCTAGATCCGCCACTACGCTGACATGGTGTACTCGAAAGGATGCACCTGTGAGATAAACAATGAAAATGCCCCAGGATATAGCATGACGTCTGCGGGGTTTCCTCACATGGCATAGGATAGTGATGCTCACCCACAATGGGCAAATGCAAAAGCAAACAAATTGTCAGACACCTGAGCTTGAAACTTTCCAAACAAGCAATAGATTCAATGAGCTGATAGGCTAGGAATGATTAGAACACCAAACAAGTATTGGCCAGAGCATCAAACAGGCATTGGTACTCTAAGAGAATGCCACCAGGAAGTGGGCTTAATGAGTCAAGCAAGCATTTGACTTCAAAGGGACCAAACAAGCATTGGCTTTCAAAGTTGTTTGTAGATTCGCATTGATTGTGAGGATGCCAACAAGTATTGGACCTTCAGCTTCTAACTGCTGAGGATGAAGACCCTGACGGTTCTCAAGTTCATAAGTTGTTTAGCTCACACCCGAACTTTAAACTGAACACCTCATAATGAGGAAAGAATGCCACTGCATAATGTCTTGCCCCAGCCTGTAAGGACTTTGAAGAAATTGGTCTCGTAAGGACCTTCTGATATCTGTTCACATCAAACTGACTTGCCCCAGTATCGTGAACTTTGAAACCGTGCCCTGATTGATCAGTGTTGTAGGTAGCTTCGACTGCACTTGGGTGAATGCCCCTGATTGCTTAGCACTTTGAGAGATTCTCCTAATCTTGACCTGATTGCCTCAGATTGATTGAAAACTTACTTGATAGAGTATTCAAATGCTTCTATGCCCCTGAGGGTGATCGGACTTTGAAATATTGTTGTCTCTGCTCAACGGAGTTCTGAAGACAACTTGCCCTTCGGGAGGAGTAAACTTTTCATCTGAAGTTCATTGCGGAAACTTTCTTGATGTTAAGCATTTGTTCATATGCAAAAAATGTTTATTATGAGAAATATAATTCTAATGCAAAGAGTATGTTTGTCTCGAAGTTTAAAGAAACTTTCTTTTTTTTTGAAAGGATGTCGTAACATCGAGTTTTTATGAAAGAAAGATGGTGTGATACCAACTCAAGCATTTAGCGGATCTCCTAGGAGTCAATTTACTGTATTCTCATGTATAGTCTGCTTTCGAATTAACCCCTGCTTCAGTTAGGACTTTTCAGGGTTGTAACGTGGTCGGGTTCACGATTTTTAGAAAAAATGATTTTTAGGCTCAAATTATTTAGTGCCCACCCCCTTCATGATGTTCTCCAGTCCTAAGTTCAGTTAACTTGACACGAGCATTCATCTTTCAAAAGGAACTCGAGATGATTGAGGAATCAATGAGGCGTTCGGACATGGCAGTCACTTTACCTTTCATTTTGGTGTCTGATCACACGACTTTGTTCTTTATTGAGAATTCTTATTCTGTAACCCTTGTTTTTCTTTCGCTTTTTTTTTGTTTCCCTAACTTTTGCCTGGACAAATTCTTTTGAATTTTGATTTGGATGTCCAGCGGGATGCCCTAACTTTTGCCTAAGTCACATGCTTTCAACTTGTTGACTTAGCGGGCTTTTTTTCTTTTCTTTTTGATTCATTCTTTTTTCTTTGAACAAGTCATGTGATTCGGAATCTCTGATTTGTTTGAAGTGATAGTGACTGCCTGAGTCCTTGATTGATGAAGAATTACCATCGTGGTATCGCCATTTTTTGACCTCCTGATATGAGGGATAAGCCACACCGGCTTTGATGTTGGTCTCGACCTCCTGATGTGAGGGATAAATTTGATGTCTCGACCTCCTGAGGTGAGGGATAACCGTTGTGGATTTGACTTTCCTCAACCTTTTGAAAGATAGCCATTGTTGTATCCTTATATGTGTGCTCCTGATGAATTTAGAATGCTCGATCAGGTTAACTGAATACTACCCTGCCCCAGGGTTAAAATAAGGGTTTTTTCTGCATAGAAAAGAAACTCCTACTTCGAAGGCTCAGAAGGGTTAACGAAGGTCTATCTCCCTTATATCTCCAGTGTTTGGGGATTTGAAACAATGCCTGTACATCATCAACAGGGTTCTACTCAAAAGCATACCATTTGAGGTCATTGGTATTATGTTCATCATTCTCCCTTCGGAGTTATCATGCTTTATGTAGCAAGAGTTAAGTATCACAAAAAGCATAGAAAAACATATAAGAGCAAAAGCGAATGGATTTTTTCAAGACAAACATATTCAATGCATTATGATTATAGTTCAAAAACAAACAAGTTTTGCATGCAACCAGTATTGAACAAAGCAAGAAAGTTTAAACATGAACATGCGTGATGAATTAGGAATCGCCAATGTTGAGGAGATCCTCTCCGTATGGACTTATTGCTTCAGAAGATCCGCTGAATCGGAGAGGAACTTCAATTCTGGCCCTCAAGAGAGAATGTGATAGCTTTTGCATCAATCAGGTCTTGTACCTTGTCTTTGAATGACTTACAATCTCCAATCATATAACTAAATGCCCCGATAGTGGAAAACACACCAAGCGTTAGCATATGTTCCTGTAGAACACTTTAGATTTACTTCCTAGAAGAAGATTTCAGCAAAGCTATACCATAGTTGTAAGTGCTCAGCTTTAGGGATTTGAGTCGTGCCAGTGGTGCACAAACTCAAGATACAAGGCGTCTTGCTTATCCCTCGATCGGGAGCCCCAAATATAGCGACTGGAGTTCGTGAATGCTTTAGGGATTTGAGCTGCCAATGATGCAAACTCAAGAACACGGAGTCTTGCTTATCCCTCGGTCGGGAGCCCTAAATATAGATGCTGAAAAAGAAAACACCATCAGGAATGGAGGAAACTTGTGTTACTATCGGCGAACAACAATAACCTCTGATGTTTGGCTATCAAAGTCATTACTTGGAACACACAATAGTTGTTGGGAAGGAAGCCTCTGGTAGTACCAATTACAAGTGATTCTCATGAGTTACTTCCTTGATGAAGAACAAACATTCTACTTGCAGCAGATGACATGGGATTGACCAATAGAAACCATTATGAGTAAACTCAAACATCTTTGTATCGAGCAAGTTCTGGACTCTTTGTACCTCAACACCTTGTAAGGCTTGACATTATGATCAGGTGCCCCGAGAATGGAAAACACCGAGTGTTGTCATTGAAATCAGGAGAGCTATCTGTGGTGAGAAAGATCCAAAGCAAGAATCTTAACCAATTAAAATTCCCACAAGCAAGGAAGTAACTTAGATACAAGGCATTACGATTCTTATCAACTTGTTTCTCTTACTCTTTCCGTCTCGGTTGACAAGTGAAGGCTGCTGAAAAGGAAACTCCAGGAAGAGATGACTCAGGATATGGAGCAGAACCTTGAGAATGAGAGGTGTCTCTGCATAACACTTTTGGTTATTGCCTGGCAGAATATTCTGGAGAAGTCACACGGAATTTGTAAGTGCTTTAGGGATTCGAACAATGCAAATGGTGCAATGCTCAAGATAGACAATGTCTTGCTTATCCCTCGTGCGGGAGCCCCAAGCAACTTCAAAGACTTGTATATACTAACATCACGACCAGGTGCCCCAAGATAGAATTCACACCTAGTGTCATTGTCATCAAGCAAAGAATCTGTAGACATCCACACAATATGGAGTTTAACCAGTTGCAAATAAAGCAATCATGGAAGCAAATGAGCATAAGACAAGTCTTCAAAAAGAACCCCAACTGAGCTTTCCTCTTGGTCACCCCACAAAGTTATTCCATGACTAATCTCTGAACAAACAATAAGAGCAAGTCGAGTTTGTGAGTCTGGAGAGAATATCAAGTTTGAATAAGAAATCCTCAATCCTCAACACCTGTTATGCATGGAATGTATGAGATGCATGATACGAATGCAATGCCATGTTCATTCGATTTTCAAGGAATCCTCATGTTTTGATTTTTTTAGCAAGAGATGGAAAAGCTAGACACGTTAAAGATATGATTCCTTGGAAATGAAAGGAACATGTATGCTAGTTATTTTTTGTACATCATTTTTTTTGAAAGTAAATATGCAATGATGCAAGGTGGTGGGAACCACAATACTGGATACATCTGGGATACCAATAGATCACACGGCACAGGTTCAAAGGTTCGGCATGGCTTCGGACCACCACACAAACCACAAGTCACCAACGGAACAAGTTACCATCGGAACCAGAACATAAAGTCACCAATACACTGGAATAGAACATAGATTACCACTCGAACAAGAACCATAGTACCCCATGAACAGGAACCAATAGTACACTCGAACAAGAACAGCGGTAACCCACGAACGAGAACAGCGGTAACCCACGAACGAGAACAGCGGTCACCAACAAAGTACCTGTTAAGCAATGATTGATTCCCGCCCCACTCACGGGTAAATCTAGGCCAAGGTAGGTCAAAAAGCCAACAGAGGATCGAATGTAGGCGTTATCATACGATATTGCCTCATTCCACCAAGCTCTGCCCGTGGATACGTGATCAGATCAATCAGGCATACGCCTTCTGTCCGTCACGGCCACTCTAGTCCTAGTTCCTATGGTATCACTCATAGCCTGGGTATTGGGCCTTTTACCTCTTGAAACACCCACCCAACAGACAGATCCAGCCAGTCCAGAATATGATGCAGAAAAGTAAAAGCGCACATAGAATGCAATGCAAACAGGTAAATATGCAAAGCAATAAAACACCCAAAGATAAACACACAAGCGCTAGGATCGACTTGCTGAGTCCGGACCAGCAACAGGTCGAGACGTCCCCAGCAGAGTCGCCAGCTGTCGCTACCGCGAAAATTAACAGAGTCGCCACTAACATATTTATCCTGAAAAGGAATGGAATGCCAGCAAACCACAAAACAAAACAACGGTCTCACGACCAGAGAAAAAGGGTAAGGGAGTCGGTTACGCGAGGGGAAGGTATTAGCACCCCTCACGCCCATCGTACTCGATGGTATCCACGCCTGTGTCTAAATCTATGGGTGTGTAACAAATCTAAGCTAATCTGGACTAAAATGAATGCAGAATGTAGGGAAAAGAAAGGATTATGCTCGCACGGGCCCTACCCCGCTGCCTACGTATCTGTTTTGCAGAATCAGAGCTACCGTAGCTCGGCTAACTAGTTTTTGTTTGTTTTATGTTTTTTAGGTGAACGAGTTACATTCGCACTCCGCTGCTCGACCTTTGGAGGCTTATGCTGGGAATGGAGCGGAAATAACAAGCTCTTAAGAAAAGAAAATCAAAGAGTGTGGTTTGTGTTTTAAAAGATGCATGAGGAAGACCTAAGCTAAGGGGGGAAAGCTTGCTACCTAATGTTATCATACAAAGGGTACAAGTCTAAGCTAAACTAGCAACCTACGGGGGAATGGCAAAAGCACACAATGAGCACTCAAACGAGCACCCGCTCGTAAAGCAAACAAACCAACGGTACTGACCGAATGGTAGAAAAGCGGTCCCGCCATAGCCAAGGGGAGCAGCTCAACCCAAGTCAACCAAGCATTAGACCTCGCGAAAATGATCGGGCCATAGACAAGAGGGCGGACCCCTCTCAGCAACCAAGCCGTCACGGATCGTAAAGGAAAACGGTGCGTGCGTACATCGAGCATCAACGTCGAGCGACGCGAGCTATAGGAAAGGCGGGGGTCCGGCTACATGAACCCTTTTCCTGACATACTCGATAACAAGATCTTGTGCTGGTTCAGAAGCGAGCAACGCGTAGCGTGCGCTTACTGAACGGACTCGATGAGACTGAGCGGGGGTTGATTGCTAACCCTTTCCGCATGCCTTCCAAGAGGACTTAACGGAGTGCCATATAGGACTTATTACACCGTGACTCCCTGCCGCAAAGCACAATTATAAACACACCAACAAAAACAGAGCCTCTTTCGAGGGCTTGGCCAGATGCATGTCTAGGTCCTACTTCTCATGTTAAAGGATGATGCGGAAAAGCGATAAAGTGCAAGAGAAATAAAATGAAACGAGAGACAATACTGAACGGATAGCAAATCCGCAATGAGCTAGCAAGCGTAAGCAGAGAAGAAACTTCACGTAATCTAACATCCATCAAAGCCCGGAGTCCAGCATAAGCATCAAAGCGATGCGGTGTGAAAATAAATCACAACCGCTATGTGGTGCGTATCAAACACAACCACACAAGCAACCTGCAAGAGAAACACAAGCCAGACGATACAGGAATATACATCTCAATGAATGAGAGATCAGGTGAATCGCATCGGGAAGAAGTTCGTATCCCACAAATAAAGTGGAACACGATGCAAATCAAGTCGCATCAGAAGCGAATTCGTGTCTCACAAATAAAGTGGAACACGAAGCAATCAAATCACAATCGAACCCTCTCAAAGTACCTCGCACATCTCAGCAAACAAATTAGTAATAACAAGGAGACACGCACCCGCCACAGAAAATAATAGAAGTTAAATTCTAAGTAAATTCTAAAACAAAATCTAACAAGATTAAATTGTTTTTCATGACATTTTTATCAAAAAACAAATAGAGAAAACAGAAAATCTAATTCTAACTAGAAAAGATCAAATGTTTTTATTATCTCTTTTTTACAAGCAAAATCTAACAAAACAATTGATTTTATATGTTTTATTACCTAAAAGAAATAGGAAACAAACTAGTTTAAAAAAACAAATCTAAAATAGAAAGCCATGAACACAGGGGGGTTTCAAGTTGAAAATTGAGTAACAGCAAGTAAAATGCGCAGGGCCCAACAGGATAAGGCCCAAGGATGTTTTTGTTCAGTTTTTCTGTGACAAAAGTGATGGTGCAACGGGCCAAGGGGTGGTATGGATAGCGAGTTCGTGGCAGGCCCAAGGTTCAACAATATGTTAATCCAGTTTCTCAATTCATTCAGATTTTTATATCATTTTCAGGTTAATTATCATGTTAATTGAATCAGATTAATGCCAATTATTGACTAAACTCAAAATTAAGACCTATTAAACCACATTTACTGATGAAACAACAATGAGAAAGGGATTAGGGTTTACTCAAATGCGACGTTCCAGATTTCCTTTCCTCTCTTCACGTGGACTCGACGGCGCGGCTCACCCTCTCCGATCGGTCCTCGCCGCCGCTGATCCTCACAAATGAACGTAATGCCCTCATCTCATCCTCCTCTCTCGATCGCCTCTCATCTCTCCGCGCAATTCCTCTCGTCTTGCTCGCTATCCTTTCCCGTCTCTCAATCTCTCTCGCTTCGGATCTCACTCCCAGTTTCGATTATCGTTGTTTACGTTTCATCACTGAGGCGATGATGATGAAGACGTTGCTTTGTGTTGTTGATGTGATTCTTGCGATGCAACGATTGGGGATATTCTGAGAAGTAAACTCAGGAAGACCGAGGGATGCTGATGAAGATGACGAAGAACTGTGATGATGATGAATTTTGTAGATTGAAGGTTACGAGGAAGACGAATGAAGATGAAGATGATTATAGTTCAGATTCAGAGAATCCTTATGGTAATGATTGCAGAATGATTGAGGCTTGTAGATTGATTTTGATGAGTTATGGCGGTTAGGGATGAAGGTTGGTGGATGAAGACTTCGTTGATTATTCTGAGATTGAAAGAAGTTTGTTCAAGAAGTGTTGAGAGAGAGGATCGGAGATTTTTATGCAGAGAAAAAGAATCAGCGAATCTGATGATAAAGCTCCGAGACTTGTTTCGAGGTTCTTTCTTCTTCTTCTGTTTCTTCTTCTTCTTCTGGTTTCTATTCTTTTTTTTTTGCTGTGTAGATGATGTTGATGAAGTTCTTGTTGCAGAACTTTGGTAACGATGATGAACCAAGGGAAAGAGATGAAGTTCAAGGTTTTAGAGGCATTTTTTGAATTTTTTGTGGTTCTGAAGAGTTTTCGATTATGAAGAGATTGAAGGAGAGTTGGTTATGAAGATTCAAGAGAGAATCGAGATTGAAGATGATTTCAGAATTGATGAAGATTCTGCGATTCAGAGAGTTTTTCTGTTGAAGAGTTTGTTACCGATTCGGTTATTTTCTGTTATCTCCTTCCTTTTGCAATTCTGTTTATCTTTCCCTTGTTATACTCCCTCTGATATATCGAGCCATGATGAACCGGTCTTTCTTTTTTTGTTCATTATTGCAGGGACCTTGGTTCGATTCTTACGGCTTGGTGAAGTAATTTTTGTATGATTTTTTGTAATGGACTTTCCCGGGCTGATATAAATAGTGTCATGTTGAATTTGGGTGCAAAAGCTCTTGTAGAATGGCATAGCAAATGTGTATGGTGCAAGCTGTAGATTGCGGACAAACGGATTATGGCCTGGATGTGTATGGTGCAAACTGTATGGTGAAGACTACAGAAGCTCTTGTTTGATTTAGGAATCTTATGTAACCATGTGTTTTATGATGTGTCGGTTTTAACTCGAACAATAAATGGACATTGTAACTTGTATATTTTTGCTTATTTTCTGATGAATCATGAATGAAATTCGAACCATTTTTGTCAATTATGTCTTGAATCAAGATGAACTTTGAAGGATGATGATACTTGAATGTATTGAATTCATGACGAATATAGTGGTAAATTTCGAATGAATGATTGAAAGAATTTGAAATGAAATTTGAATCAACACTTGCATGAATATCTTTGGTGAATAAATCTCAATCCACTTGCAAACTTCAATGGACCTCTAACTCAAACTCGGTTCCTTAATTCATGCCAAACTTGTACGACAAGCCACCAAGAAATTGGAAGCATAATGATGTCTTGAACACAATGTCCTCTTTAAGCCAATAACCTTGTACCATGACTTATTCCTTTGCAATTCACCTCACAAACCTCTTGATTTAACAGTCTCAAAACAATAGGAACTCCTTAATTTTTCTCATTTTTTTGAACGACGAAATAAACGCCATTGATAACTTATAGCACGGTGAAGAGGGCAAATTTTGGGGTGCAACATTTGTACAGAACACCAAATAAAAATCCATCAAAATAAACACTCTCCAAATAGAGTCAGCCTCAATTCTGGGCTTTGTACAGAACACCAAAATATCCTGTAATTAATCCCCAATGGAGTCATCTCCCAGAGTCAATATGTTAATAAATCAATCAAAAAGCCTCAAGCTTGGGCCTCATACAAGCCAGCTAAAGTCAAATCTTTTATACAGTAGATAGACATAGCTTATCTCTATAGAGAGATATTTTTACTACTCTACCACATTCAAACAAACAAACATTTCCATTTCAATTTCAATTTTAATCAAGTCTCCCATTTAGGATTTTGAAAGGCATGAGCTGGCAGTAAAACCCAGACATGTGGTAACTTTCCCTAATTTGGATGAGCATCTTTCTTTCATTTAAGAGGCATTTGACTGGTATACTTGCACATACACAAGTAAGGTCCCCCTCTTGAATGAAATGAATTCAGTTATTTTGTCACTCTTTAAATGTTTGTGGTAGAATAGTACAAATACCTCTCTGTAAAGATGATTTCATGTCTCTTTACTGTAAACAGAGATTTAATTCCAAGCTTCAACCTTGAGCTTCAAGCAAAGCACCAAAAACAAGTAATTTCCCTAGTTAGTTCCCCGAACTACATTAAGCTCTGACTTCCACTAGGGATATGTAGGCATGAGGTTCACAAGGAATCTCAGCGAGCTAATAAAATACCAAAAATAGTCAGTCAGTCTGTCTGTCTTTCTTTTATTCAATTCAATTCTCTCTCCTATCACAAAGGAGAAACTTTCCCAATCATTAGCAATAAACACAATCACAAATGACACAGAGAAGGTTCCTGTAGAGTACTACAGATATGTAGGGTGTTTAAACACTTCCCTATGTATAACCGACCCCCCGGACTCCAGAATTTCTAGTCTAGGTGAAATCCCCACACTTAGCAAACTCCTAGGGTTTAGTTGAGATCTTTTTTTCCCTTTCCTACTCGTAGGACCAATAAGAAAGTTCGTGTGATATCGTAGGAAGAACTGAAACAAAATTCATCCCACCTCGGGCGCATTCTCCTTCCAAATTTCGCGTGAAGGGTTTAGCGTGCCGTCCTCCCAAGTGAAACGGGGAGGTAAAAAAAACGACACCATAGTAAAAATGGCGACTCTGCTGGGGATATAAGTGTTAAAAACCTTGGTTTTTCATCCAAACCAATGGTTGACCTGTTGCTGGTCCAGCCCCAATGAGGAATTAGGGATGCCAAATTCCCCCTCAAACAAGAGAGGTCCTGCCTAACCTCTGTGTCATTTCATGTGTTTGCTGCATTTATATTTGTTTATTTTGTTTATTCTGTATCGGGAAAGGGCTTGATTCCCCCTTGTGGTGAGAAATCCTATACCCGGATTTGAGTGCAACATAAGATAGGATGGAGGATGTCTTCCCGGTGAAGGCCCTCTAATCTTGGTTTCCAAGTCTACTCTTAGGATTTGCCTGGCTGGTTGTGATTAACTGCGCCACTGCATTCCGAGACTGATTTGTACCAGGAGGACCTAGAAACACATTAACCCCACTTAAAGGCTTTTTTAGGACGTAGAGCGGTGATTACGAAAGTAATTGTCACGCAGATACTACACTCAGAGAAAACTCTCTTATAGATACCAATCAACGTATCTTTAAGGTTGAGCAAAAACTCTGAGACCCCTAGAACCCGTTCTATAGGTACAAAAATCCTTAACCTTAGTTTACCATTGGGGCGAGGTTTGCGTTTTGACTTCATGACCACTATACCCTTCAACGCCATGTTTGTTTAAAACTCTTGTGTGTGCATTCATGCATTCATGCATCATTCATTAATAAACAACTAAAAACAAAAAGAGTCTTTTTCGAGTCGTTTTTCAAGGAAACTAAATAACAAACGTTTTGAACTTCATAGAAAGAGAGAAACGGAGAAAGGACTTAAGGATCTATATTATGGATTACGGAAGAAAGAAAGCTAGGAAATACACCTTCAAGATTCCCCAGGTCGAGGAACTGGGAAAGCTCGGAAAACTGGTGGTCAACCCCTAGGCTTTCAAGGAGAAGTACGGAAAACTTCTGCCTTTGCTCAATACCAACATTGTGGATGGGATCCTTCCCACCTTGGTACAGTTTTACGATCCAACGTATCACTGCTTCACCTTTCCAGATTATCAGCTCATGCCTACGTTAGAGGAGTACTCTCGTCTGATTGGAATACCTGTGTACGCGCAAGATCCGTACTCCGGTTTGGAAAAGAATCCTGACGACATTATCATTGCTGCAACTACTCCTTTGAACGTAGTCGACATTAGAACTCATATGGTGAGTAGAGGAGGAATTCAAGGATTGCCCTCCAAATTCCTGTTTGATCAAGCTCGGTACTTCGTCAACATCCAAGATATGAGCGCTTTTGAGGAAGTCTTGGCTTTGCTTATCTACGGATTGTTTTTGTTCCCTAACATTAACGATTTCGTCGACATCAATGCAATTAAGATCTTCTTAATTGGAAATCCAGTTCCAACCTTGCTTGCGGATGCTTATCACTCTGTGCATTCAAGAAACCTGCTGCGAGGAGGATTAATCACATGCTGCGTACCGTTGTTATACGAATGGTTCGTTTCGCACCTGCCAAAGTCTAGCACTTTCTGGAACATGAGGGATGGCCTTTACTGGTCACAGAAAATCATATCTCTCACTCATACGGACATTGAGTGGTGTAGTCCTGACAACGACGAAACCAAGATCATCTTCAGTTGCGGAAGTTTCCCCAACATACCCCTTATTGGAACTAAGGGAGGAATCAGTTACAATCCAGCTTTAGCCCGTCGTCAATACGGCTATCCCATGAAAAGTATACCAAGTAACATCCAATTGGAGGGTCTGTTCTTCAAGAACATTGACGATCATGGCAACATGCTGAAGAAGGAAATTGTCCAAGCCTGGCGTCTTGTTCACAGCAAAGGGAGAAGATTGTTAGGAAAACATCTTTGCATCTCCCTGGATCCTTACCTTCAATGGGTACGCGTCAGAGCATTCAAGCTCAGGATGCCATATCAACATCAAGAACCTATTCCCCTAAGGGAACCAATTT